>NC_134111.1:45182678-45483214 GCF_040939455.1 Microcebus murinus | reverse complement strand
TCAATATATGTAATGCTTTTAAAGATCATAATAATACATATTAATTTTTTATTTTCCAGCTCCGAGTTTTCAAGTTGGCAAAATCTTGGCCAACATTAAATATGCTGATAAAAATCATCGGCAATTCAGTGGGGGCTCTGGGAAATCTAACCCTGGTCTTGGCCATCATCGTCTTCATTTTTGCTGTGGTCGGCATGCAGCTCTTCGGTAAAAGCTACAAAGACTGTGTCTGCAAGATCTCTAGTGACTGTGAACTTCCACGCTGGCACATGAATGACTTCTTCCACTCTTTCCTGATTGTGTTCCGCGTGCTGTGTGGAGAGTGGATAGAGACCATGTGGGACTGTATGGAGGTCGCTGGTCAAGCCATGTGCCTTACTGTCTTCATGATGGTCATGGTCATTGGAAACCTAGTGGTATGTACCCAATTAAGATATGTATTTCAGAATATTAAGAGCATAATAGAATGGTGACCATTTTGTTTAGAAAAAAAAAATAAACCCCTGCATGATTATTAGTTTAAAAAGTCTCTTACCTTGGATATGCTTATATTTTCACATAGAAAACACAGCAATATAACAGTGACCCTACAATTTTTATACCCAATTCCATTGTGTCAATTATTTCATCACATTTATTTTGTGAATTGCAATAGAATATCATATTGGAGACAGGCTTAAAAGGATGTGCTGGGAACATTTTATGAATTCAGAACCAAGGAAGAGAGAAGTCTCAAAAAAGAGAGAGAGAGAAAGCCCAACATTACCTTCCAGTATAGGACTACAAAGTGGTGCTTTTAAGTGTTCATAATGATTGTACCATTTCCTTGCCCTTTTGTGGCATATAGCATGCAGTTACCCTATGACATATGGCAGGTGCATTAGTCAACCTGAATTGGTCAGTTCTCTAGTGCCTCCAAGTCATAACAAAGCATGGCTAACGATGCCTGAGATTATACTAATGGAATAACTGATCAATCTTTCTCTCTCTCAAATTTGTTTATAGTATAAAAATATATAATATATTCCAAAAGGTGTGGACATTAATGTACAAATCTTGTGGAAATATTAGGAATTATTCCAAAACAGTTCTAATTAGTCACAGTGGGGTATGAGAAATACAGTAAGTTAAGAAAACTAGTGTCAATGCCTATATTAAACCCTTAATCTTCATTCTGAGCATAATGGTTATTTTTCAATTTACTTCCAATTTAATATCTATGTTTACTAAAAAGGAAACTATAGAATATATTTAAATGAATAATTATAAATATTAATGATTTTTAAGTTTAGCATTCTTGTATAGTCCATATATAAATCTTTCTTCTACCCATACAATTTTAGTCTTAGCAAAACCATAGGTCAGCTCATTCAACTTATTCATTTTACAAATGGGAGAACTTGAGAGCAGTAGAAATCACGTTTTTCCCCAAAGATGTATAGGTAAGTAGCTATTGACCCAGGTCACAAATTCATATCACCCAACTTTTCATCACTATGGTATGATGTTTCTTTCTCATCCAGTTTTAGAATTTACAGGCTGGGCATGGTGACTCACGCTGGTAATTCTAACACTCTGGGAGGCTGAGGCGGGAAGATCACTTAAGCTCAGGAGTTTGAGACCAGCCTGAGCAAGAGCAAGACCCCGTCTCTACCCAAAATAGAAAATTAGCCAGGCATAGTGGCACATTCCTGTAGTCTTAGCTACTCTGAAACTGAGGCAGGAGGATCCCTTGATCCCAAGAGTTTGACGTTGTAATAAACCATTATCATGCTATTGCACTCCAGCAAGGGTGATAGAGTGAAACTCTGTCTCAAAAAAAAAAAAAGAAAAAGAAAAAGAAAAAGAAAAAGATTTTGTAGTTTCTTCCACACTTAAATGAATAAGTGATCATAATGTGTGCTTCTTTACATTGGGATGAAATTGTAATCATGTTTTTATTGTTTTTTAAGGTCCTGAACCTCTTTCTGGCCTTACTTCTGAGCTCATTTAGTGCAGACAACCTTGCAGCCACTGATGATGATAATGAAATGAACAATCTCCAAATTGCTGTGGATAGGATGCACAAAGGAATAGCTTATGTGAAAAGAAAAATATATGAATTTATTATACAGTCCTTTGTTAGGAAACAAAAGATTTTAGATGAAATTAAACCACTTGATGATCTAAACAACAGGAAAGAAAATTGTATGTCCAATCATACGACAGAAATTGGGAAAGATCTTGACTATCTTAAAGATGTAAATGGAACCACCAGTGGCATAGGAACCGGCAGCAGTGTTGAAAAATACATTATCGATGAAAGTGATTACATGTCATTCATAAACAATCCCAGTCTTACCGTGACTGTACCAATTGCTGTAGGAGAATCTGACTTTGAAAACTTAAACACGGAGGACTTTAGTAGCGAATCTGATTTGGAAGAAAGTAAAGAGGTAAGAGTCTATAGATGTGGGTAGGTATAAATACATATACATATATATACATATATACTTGTATAGACGGTCTCCAACAAAAGATGGTACAACTTATAATTTTTCAACTTTATGATTGTGGAAAAGCAATATGCCTTCATTAGAAACTGTACTTCAAATTTTGACTTTTGATCTTTTCTCAGGTAGCAATATGCATATAATGCTCCCTTGTGGTTCTAGGCAGCAGCAGCAAGCCTCAGCTCCCAGTTGGCTATGTGGTTATGAGGGTAAACAACCAATGCTGTACTCTATGGTGTGCTGTATTAAATCGATCCCACAAAATACTCAACACTTTGTTATCAAATACGCTGTGTTTCAGATAATTTTGCCCATCTGTAGGCAAATGTTATGAGTATGTTTAAGGTAGATTGGGCTACCTATCATGTTTGGTAAGTTAGGTGTATTAAAATCATTTTGACTTATAATATTTTCAACTTACAATGGTTTTGGGGACATAACCCTGTCTTAAGTCAAGGAACATCTGTGATACATGTATTACATTGCCTGTATTTGTGATTATATATTTTCCATATAGATTTTTTTGTCATCACATAAAATTTTATTTCACTGAGGAAGCAAAGACAAAGATTTAACCCAAAGAGGTGATAGGTAAATTGAAGAATAACTCATATGTGTGCATTTTCTCAATCTTACTGATAGGTATTTGTTAGATGAATAAATGAATGATCCAATAAATGGATATACATCATCCCATTTAATCCTATGTTAACCTGGAAAGAAATCTGTTATCATCTTAACATTTCAGATAAGGACATTGGCTTAGGGAGCATATGGTCACATAACTAGTGAGAGGATGGTGAAGACTTGATCTTAGAGCCTTCTCCCCCCAGTTCTGTTTGTCTTTCATTGTATCACATTGGCTCATGTACATGGAAGAGAACTTGACAAGAATGATTCTGTGTAGCTCCTTTAACTAAAATTCTATTGTTCTATATATTAGTCTGTTTGGGGTGCCATAACGCTATACCATAATCTGGGTGGATTAACAACCAAGATTTATCTTCTCACAGTTCTAGAAAGTGGAAAGTCCAATATTAAGGTGCCAGCTGGGTCAGTGTCTAGTGAGGATTCTCTCCTTGGTTTGCAGACAGCTACCTTCTTGCTGTGTACTCAGTGCCTCAGTGCACGTGCATGGAGAGAAAGAGCTCTGGTGTCTCTTCCTCTTCTTGTAAAGGCGCCAACCCTCTCAGATTAGGGCCCCACTCTTATGACTTCATTTAATCTTTATCACTGTTTCACTGGCCGTATTTCCAAATTCAGTCACATTGAGGGTTAGAGCTTCAACATATGAATTTGAGGGGACACAATTCAATCCAGAACAACCTACTTAAAAATATTAAGTTAAAACTCTAATGGATATGTAAGATAATTCAAAGGCAACCTAGAACAAAGCCTTTACTTCCTATTGAGTGTTTAGAAGTCTCAAAAAGAGTAGGATGTCCATCCCTTAGGTTATATAATCTAAATATTTTAAAGGTCATAATATATCAAAGACATTTTGTGAGTGATACAGTTCTATTATATATAACCATGTCTGTTGCATTTTAATAGTTGCCTACATAAGATACCACAGGCATGTAACATTCTTTTGAATTATTGAATATGTCCCTTTAATGATGTTTTAAGCATTTATAATGAGTCTCTGAATAATCTAGGTCATCTTCCACTTTTTGGAGTCAGGGGCTAATATTAGAATTATAGAAGGTGCTGCCTTGACCCTAGCTTTAAGGCTTCTTAGGTAATTTGGGTTTGTGTAATGAGAGAAGTAGCAGGGATGTAATGTAGAGACATTATGGTAGTCAGATCCTCGTCACATTTCTCATGTCCATGGAAATAGATTCAGGAAAAAATGATAGATTGCTTTTGTAAAACTTTATGGAATTTTTTTCAGGATTTTAAATTTGAATATTATAGCAGTTTAAACTTTGTTCATTAAGAGACCTGGGTTTTGCTAAGGAACCAGATGGAGGGCAATGTTTTGAAAAATTGTTCATATTTATAAAGTTGGTTCTGGACTTCTATTTAAATAAATTTAATAATTTATTTAGTTTATTTTAAATTTATTTTAAATATTTATTTAATTTATAAATTAATTTAATTTTCTTTTTCTTGGATCTTTAGACCTACATTTAATATTTGATGAGGAATAATAGCTACTATATACTAACTGTTAAGTTAAAAAGAGGGGGACCTATTTTATCACAAAGACCATCCATAACGAATACTTTTTCTGTAAAAATTTGACATGATTTATGCTATTTCTATTTTTATTTATATTGATCAGGGCTGAAAGGAACACTAACCTCTCTTAAAATGTCTATCCACTGAACCACTAGAGGCAGTACTGGTTCTTCATACTTTGTGACACTTATGTCTTGGAACATTACATTAATTGAAATTTTAAATGTTAGAATAATAAAAACTGAGATAATTTAATGCAGCATTTCTCAAATTATGAGTCTTGGCCCAGTTAGAATGAAACCTATTTAATAGACCAGTATTTTTTTTTATTATTTTAATGAAATAAAATAGATTATTACATCAAGAGCACGTTGTATGTTGTAGGGAGAAGTACTGGTAAATGAAGCTTTTACGGCTTGTGCTGAACTTTAATCTATTGTTTGCCTAATTAGAGTGCACCCTCTTGGTCCCTGGGTGTAGAGAGAAGTTCAGGAGTTCTTAAGTTTCAGAAACACTGTATCGGCTCTTTGACCATGGTGGTAAGAAAGCCTTCCTCATCCCAGGCAGAACAGATAGCTTTCTTTTTTGGTTCCCAAAGATGTAAAGCATAGAGCACAGCTAATAAATAATGCATACTCTCAACTCATGCATCTTACAAAGTACTAAAATATTTTAGGATAGCTACTTATATGCATGCATGTCTCTCCTTTTATGTCCTGACCTACTTATATATGTTTGATACAAAATAGACACTCAAATCAAAGTTTTCCAGTTCATTCAACTCTTCTTCATAGAACCATTTTGAAGGATGCTTATCGTCACACTTGCTCTGATGAGAGTATACTTGAAAATATCATTTTATTTCCCGTGATTCTGGACCCCATTTTTCTTGGGATTCAATTGAGTTAGATATTGTTGTTTTTGTTTTTGTTAGTGATGTTAGCTTCTCAATTTGTACTGTGCTCTAAGAAAGTAATATTAATAATCCCTCACCCTCTTCATATGAATTGCCATTGAAATGCATGTGTGTCTCATCCAGCTGAAATTTTTAAAATTAAATACTGAAACTTCTATTCATCCCTAAATAATACATTTCAATTTCTTTTATTCATTTTTGAATCAGACTATTTTTTAAAATTCTATTACAGATTATCATATTGCCCCAAATTTCCTGGCATTTCCACGTCATCATTTCTTCCTTTTTCATGAGAAATAAACCCACACAAAATTGTTTCTCCTCATTGCTTCATCAGTTTTATGGTGTAGTTTTTTTCAACAAATCAAGGCAGAATTTATGAGATGTTCTCCTTTTAGAAAAATGAAACTATCAGCAGATGCCCCAAAAGTTGAAGATTCCTTGTTCTACATTAGGAATGCAGCCTATATGATATTCAAGTAATCTCATCCTTTTGGTTCTTTCTGTGTTAGCCTTTATTCTTTTCACCTATTTTCATTTATTCAGCAGTTACCATGTGTCAAGGGGACTGGTGAATGGGGAATACTAATAAACCATAGCTATGATTCAGGTAATATGGCTTTCAACCTTAAATATGAAGTTTCATATTGGGACATACCTTATTGATTCAAAAATGTTATCTATCATGGCCTTGATTATACCTGTCCCATTTGAATATGTTACTGTTTCCATTCCCAAATTTCAATAAGGACCATTATTTCAATATGGACCATTTTTTTTTTAATTTTAGTGAAATAGAATAGTTTATGTCAAGAGTACTTTGAATGTTGTAGGGAGAAATAATGGTAAATGAAGTTTTTCCTGCCTGTGCTGAACTTACTGAATTGTTTGCTTAATTAGAGTGCACCCTCTTGGTCCCTGGGGGTAGAGCTGGAAGTTCAAGAGTTCTTAAATTTCAGAAACACTGTATCAGCTCTTTGAGGGTAGTGGTAAGGAAAACAGGCCATTATATACCTCAGTAATTATATTCATCCCTCAGTTTAAAATTAAAAGTGGCCACTGTTTATTATCCAAATTCTGAACATTTGTGTTTAGACATGTGAGGCTACAGTTACAATGTTGTTGGTGAAATATTATATTCTGGAGTCAGATACTGACTCATGTAATTCCATTTTAGCTACATACAGTGTGATTTTACCTATCTAATTTTCAATTTCCTTATCTCAAAAATGGGAATAATGTTATTTACTGCATTTGGGGGGGGATAAATAAGTAAACTGAAGGACTTAGCACAGTACCTGGCATATAGTAAGTATTCAATAAATTGTCATTATTATTATTGTTACCAGTTGCATTCCCAACACACTGTTCCAGTTAATTTTCTTACCAGAATTACTAGTAACATATTCCACTATTTGTCTTTTTTTCTTGTTTGCTTTTTGTCCTCTGTAATAAATTGTTTTATAAGGTAATCTGGGGGTAGTGATAACTTTTATATTTTCAGTTTAATTTTAAAATTGTTTTGATTAAATTCTTGATGGTAAACTCCTTAAATATTTAAGAAAATTATTTTTCTGAAGAGCATCCCAACCAGAAAATATAAATATGCAAAAACCTAGATACATGAAGTAACAGGGTATGTTTGGAAACAATTGGCAGTTTGAAATTGCTGGGGCATAAAATCACAGGAGATGAGGCTAAAGGTGTAGGTAAGGGGCAAGTAGTCTCAGTTTCCAGGAAACCAATGATAGACTGATGTGAAGATACATGGTAAAATGGAAACTCATATTTACATATTTATACTCTTATATCAGGGCTATAGTCACACATTACTGTCCTCCATTACAGAACAAAATTAGTGGTAGTCTTTTTGACACCTTCCTGCTATTAGTTTCCAAATAAAGAAAAGGGATGGAATGGGTCACATTTCATCATCTCTTTAAGTCCCAAGAGACCTCAACCAAGTACATCTAAGTAACTTGAGAAATTGTTTTCAAAACCTCAGAAAGTGACTCATACAACAATAAGAATAATTATCAGCTAGAAATGCAGGTTTCTACTGAACATTAATAATAAAGAATGGTGGTTGGACAAATTTGGAGAGCCTTGAAAGCTAGGCAGAACTGCTAAGACTATGCAAAATATAATGTAAAATCCTGTCTCCCCAATTAAAAAGTGAGTTTCTTTGGTCACAGATAATATTTTATGGGATTTTTATCCTCTAAAGCACTTATCACAATATTGGGTACCTATTATTAAGTGCCTATTATTAGGTACCTATTATTAATAATTTAGGGTACCTATTATTACTACTAGTAATTATTTATGATTTAAATATTAATATATAATTATTAATATTAAGATATTAATATTATTGATGTAATAATATTGAGTACCTATTATTAATATTTTTTTGAGTTTTGGTTTATTTATATAAATACTAGACTAAGAATCAAGTAGCTTTGACTCTACTATAGGCAAATTACTAATTCTGTATTACCCAGTTTCCTAATTTATTAAAAGAGTACATCTGTTCTATAATACTTATAGGAATGTTATAAGGATCTAAAAGCAGTTTGGAAGTTAAAAGTACTCAAAAACATAAGGTGAAATCAGCAAAATTACTCCTGTAATTCCTTTTAAATAAATACTTTTTTTAAATGAACTGAGTTACTAAAATTATACCTCTTTGAAATAAAAAAATGACACATTACTAAAGTAGTTAAGAAAAAAAATTTTAAAAAGAAAAAAGTAGACTTGTTTTTGCAATTTATGAGCTTCAGAATAATGAGTAAAAATGTCATTTGGGTCCTTGTATTTCAGAACATGTTAATGGCAGATATTGTTTGTTGAGCATTCGTCATGAACAAAGCTTTGTAGGGCTTTACACATATTGTCTCATTCAATCTTCATACCATAAGATAGATATTATTACTCCAATCTTACAGATGAGGAAAAACCATATTTTGAACAAATGAACACTTGCTGAATTCGCACACATAGTAAGTGGTTGATCCTGGACTAGAATACAGAGTCTATGCTCTTACTGTTACTCTAAATCTTCTCAATAATTTCTGAAAAGGAACTTTCTTTGGTATTTCTTTGAAATAAATGACACTGTTTATTGAAGAACTAAGTATAGGTGTCAACTATACTTAAGTAAGATTTGGTGCTTACTACCCATCTTTCCTCACTGTGCATAAGTTAATACCGTAGCCAGGAGTGTGTGACTCCTCTTACCCAATCCTGAAAGGTGCTCTTCCTTCTATACTGGCCTGCACTTTATGCTGATCTGTTTCTGCCTCCCACACTGACCTGTGGAAGTCTAATTCTACTTACAGAGCACTTAGTCTCCTAGATTATGGATATTCAAGGTTGTGTTTAAGGAGCACATTCTTCTGATTTTGACAACTGCCTGGAAGAGTCTGCCACATCTTTAAGAAGCATTTCTGTGATGCATCATTATATTACCAGGTCTGTGAGAACAGGAAAACACTAACCATGTCTTACCTTAAGTCCACATCACATACAACATATTTATTAAATGAATGCATAAATGAGTGATGAGCAGTTAACTTCTAGATATCAGTTTGTGTTCCCAGTTCTATCACCTATGTTTTAAAAAGTTTACTTGCTGCTTTGCTGATATTTTTCCATGTAATACTTTTATCCTTACTATATATGGGTTAAGGAATATCTGACAACTTTCAGCCTAAGCACATGATCTCTAATGAAGCGCATGATCTATTCATGAAGAGTATGACCCTCTAGCCATGGAAACCCAAGCTCCCTCTCCCTGTATCTAATGGATTGCCAGGGACTACCTAGTCTACCTATCCATGTCAACTTCTCTGCATCTCTACACAGACCATCATCCCTCAGTGCTATTGCTACAGCCCCACAATGGGTCTCCCACATTAATAGTCACCTTACTAGTCTAGTCCATGCACAACAATAGGAGCTCTTTCTTAAAGGCAAATCTGGACATAACTTTCTCCTCCCTAACCTTTTAGGAGTTGCTCATTGCTCACAGGATAGAGTCTATCCAACTTAACAAGGCTACAAGTCCTTGCACAAACTGGCCACCACTGACCTCATCAAGTCTTGTGAAACCACATGCCCAACCCCTTCCCAGCCAGCTACACTGATCTTTTATTTCCTAATCTGCCTGCTTTATCACTTCTCATCTTTATACCTGTTCTCTCTGTCAGGAATACTCTCTTACTCCCTCTTGCTTCACCTGACTCATCCTTCTGGCCTCAATTGTCCCTTTCTTCTCTGTGTCCTTCCTAGACTGAGCTAGGTGGTGCTCTCAATATACCTTAATTGAACCCTATCATAGTATGTGGCAATTATTTGCTTATCCATATTTTTCCTGACTGTGAACCCATGAGAGCAAGTACTAAGTCTACTATATTCACTATTTTATGTTTTTAGGTCCTAGTATTGATGCCTGGCGGATACTAGTATTTATGGTAGTTGAAAAGGTCAAATATCAGCAATTACACCTATTACAAATTACATAATACTGTGATGAAAACTATAACCATTTATCAAGTAAGCACATGCCAGACATTTTTCATTTGTCTTCTTGTTTGATCCTTAAAACAACCATGTGAGGTAAGGACAATTTTACAAATTAGAAACCTAAAGCTTAAGGAGGTCAAAATAACTTCCTAAAGCTCATAAAACTGGTAATTGTGATTCAAACCCAATTTTGTCTGACCCTCAAAATAATACTTCTAACCTTTCATTGTATAGTTATATAGTTTCACTACCCAGTAGACACTTATTAAACATGTTATCATTTAATGTTAAAAATTAATGTTAAAAGAACATTAGAAAGACTTTGCTCAATTCAGCAAAATGAATTTAACAATGGAAATTACTCATTTGATTTGCAATTTTGGTTTCTAGCTGGAGAATTATAAATGCAATTTTGCAGAATTTTTTTTGTTTCATTTCCAACCTTTTTGCATTATGATGGTTTTCTGCTGGACCAATATGTAATGAGATGTTGTGTTTTTTTGTTCCTTTATAACTAATCATTAATATAAAAAGTTCATATTTGAGATTTGCTAAAGTAGAATTCAGAGTAGATATTAGAGCTCTTACTATATTCCTCCATCTTCACTTTACACTGGGCAAATGTTTGACTAAATACTAGGAACAATTAAAAATTGGTAAATATGAAAATCCACTGAAGATTGTCCTTCCAGCATACAGCTTGATGAAGAAATCAACTGGGAATTAATGTGAGAATTAACAAGTTAATATTTGAGTTTTCTAGCTGCCCTGTAGAACTGCTAAATCGTAGTACAGTGTCTTTTCCTTTGATATTATATTGTTGCTTTGTTGAAAGTCTTTAATAGAGATGATTTTAATTTTTAATATGCATAGTGTACACTAGAAATATTTGCTAGTGCACAATGTACACGATGAAATATTAATACTAATATTTTTGAGGTTGTAAAGCACCTCATTTACGTATGATTTAGCATCTATATGTGCATGATATAGATGTGTGTATACTTGTATATATATAAAGCAATAGTAAAATGCTCATGTTTAAAATAGTACCTGTCCAGCTTTAAAAATGAGTATTTGGAATAATATTTTTTATTTGTTACATTTAAATGTATATATTATATATATTATGCATATTATATAGACAATTGCATATGATTTATTATAATTACTATATATTTATTGTGTAATATATATCATATATCATACATATATATAGTTCGTACAAAAAATATATATAGTGTATGTATACATATCACACACACATTCTGTATCCTTTTGACCCTTAAATTCCAGATTTATTTATGTCACTTATTATAAATTGAACTCCTATTAAATTATATGAATAAGTTCCCCATAAGAAACCAAGTGTAAAACTAAAAGCATAAACATTCTAAGATCAAGTTAGAGAACAAGAGAAAAGCATTTAATCATTTACTCTCAAAGAAATATTGTGGAGTGGTTTGTTTGCATTGCTTTGTTTTGCTTTACCCTCAAGGTCAAAATCATTTGCTATAGTAAAGAACATTTTTTAAAAGCACGAAATGTTGCATAAATCCATTGAGGAGGAAAAATGCTCTTACCATCAGGTTTGTAGTTATTAAGTGGTTATTGAATGCCCTGATGTATAAGGCAAAGTGGATGCTTCTGATACAATGTGGTCTCTCCATTCTCTCAGCTCACATATTAAGTCAGCCTGCCAAAAATATATGAACAATACAAATCAGTGTATAAGTGTATAATTTAGCTGTTGAGGGTCATGTGTGAAAATATACTTATTTTCAAATGAACTAGCCCATTTGGAAATTAGTAAATTAAAGGATGATTAGTGACTTAATAAATATGAAAATGGATTTTTAAAATATTCTGTTAGCCTTGAAAACAGTGAGAATTGATTGCTTTATTACATGGATGATAAATTTCAAAATAAAATTAATTTTGATCTAAGAACAAAAAGGAAAAATAAATTAGCCTCATTTATTTTTAAATCAATAAATGTGAGAATATTTTAGTTTTGCTTTTTACTCATTTTCTTAGTATTTTATCTGAATTCATATTTCATGTTCTAATGTAGAGATGGACTCTTCTCATATATCTAAAGAGCTCTTTCTTCCCTTTTTGAGTATTAATATTATTATTCTAATCAAATAAAGAACTGAGCCATTTCATCTTCTATTTCAACAATGGGAAATATAAGAATATGTTGATAAAAATATACTGGTTATTAGGGTTTTAATACAACTTAGCCTATGATAAAATGTAAAGAAAAAATTAAATAAGGACATTGAGAATTTGAATAACATAAATAAGAAAAGTAAATGCATTATTGCTGTATATTATCTCAAAAGTCATATCCATAGAGAATTTTTATTTTCAAGTGTCTGTGGGCTATTTATGTAAATGAACCATACACTGGAGCTCAAAGTAGAGCTCAAAGTAATCTTCAATAAATTTAAGAAAATAGACTTTATATAGGGTTATCTGATAACAATGCAGTTAACCCTGAAATTAATATTAAGTTGATTAAAAGAATTTCAACCACTTAAAAATTAAGAAATTTCCTCTTAAACAAATATTGAATTAAGGGATAAATAAAATACATAAATAGCTCTTTCAATTATAAGAAGATTTTTTGTCAAAATCTATGGAATAGGACCAAGCTGTTATTGAATGTCTTAATATTGCCAAGGATGTTTAAGAAAGCATAAAAGAACATAACAAATATCTTAATTTGAAAAATTTAAAAAACAACAATAAAATAAAGGGAATATAAATAAAGAGAGAAACTAATAAATTATCAATGTAACAGATATTAGTACAACAGTTTTTTGGGGAAAAAATCAGTAAGACACACACATTTTGGTGTGGCAGGCAGGATTCTAAGGTGGCCTCAATGGCCCTTGCTTTTGCATAATTCCCACCCTATGAGTGTGGTTGGAACCCGTGAATATGATGAGATATCACCCTGTGATATTATGTTTATGGCCAAAGGGAGATGATGCTGGGTGGGCCTGCCTTAATCAGGTAAAACCTTTAAGAGCAGAGCATTTTCTCCCACTGTCACCCAGAGGAAGCCAGAAAGATATAATCTGGGTGGCCCAGATGAAAGCAAACACCTATGCTGTAAACTGCATGCAGCAGCCATGTGGCAAGGGACCAAGGGAGCCTCTAGTTGCTGACAGTCATCCTTGGCCATGACCTAGCAAGAAAGTAAGGAACTCAGTCTTATAACTACAAGGAAATGAGCTCTGGCAACAATAGTAAGCTTGGAAGAAGATTCTGAGCCCCAGATAAGAACTGCTCTTCCAGCCAACACCTTAACAGCATCCCAGTGAGATCCTAAGCAGAGAATGAAATGCCAGACTTCTGACCTACAGAAACCGTGAGATTGTGAATTTCTGTTGTAAGCTGCTTAGTGCATGGTGATTTGCACAGCAATAAAAAACTAATACATTTGGCAAATA
The DNA here is from genome assembly GCF_040939455.1 of Microcebus murinus. NCBI lineage: Eukaryota > Metazoa > Chordata > Mammalia > Primates > Cheirogaleidae > Microcebus > Microcebus murinus. The sequence goes on along the minus strand of NC_134111.1, from coordinate 45,469,631 downwards.
AATCCATGGAACAAAATAATAGTTACACCCTCAAATCTATTTATATAAAAAATAGAATGAAGGCATATTACATTTTATAATAAAAAGCAATATGTGTCCTAAGAGTAGTGCATATAAAATGTGGAGTAGGGTTTAGATAAGAGAGCAATTATTACTCTTCCACAACGATGGGAGAAAATAATCACTATCAGCAAAAGCCAGAGAACATTAACAAATTCACCTTGATAAGTGCAGCTTCTATTTGTGAAAGATAGATTTGGGATATTTGGTAGAAATGCTTATTGGAGACAAAATCTTCACCTGCCAGTAATTATCTAAAACAGAGGCATTCATCCACTTATTTACTCATCACACACTTTTGGGCATTTACCATATGCCAAGCTTTGTGGTCCACAGAGGTCTAAATTAGGTGAGACTTAGGATTAGGCCTTTTTTATTTATAACTCTTCAAAGAAAAGGTGACAAAAATGAACAGAAAGTTCATATGAATTTTGAAGATGGGGCTCAGAAAAGAGTTCTTTCAGAGGTAAAATTAAGTCAACTTGACTTTTGATTACTGTTAATGTATGAAATAAGTAAGAGTAAGTAAGGAGATTTTGAGTTTAGTTGCTAATATGAGTGATTACAAACAACCAGAGTCAGGAATTTGTTAAAGGAGCAGGTTTAGGATAGAAAAAGAAAAGTCATTACTTTAACTGAGAGCACATTGAGTTTGAGTAGCATTTGACACACCTCTGTTTTCCTACAGTAGTGTAGACAGACTGTAGAATATACTTGTATATTAAGAAGTGTTTAAGAGTTAATTTGTAAACATGCAGAGGATCACTTGTCTAGACTTGAGAACTTCCCAAGAGTAGATATTCCAGTGGAATACTAACAAAGACATTTAATCATTTCTTAAACCATCTAAAAATATCTAACATATAGATTGATTCCCAACTGTATGTATTAAAGGGAAAGTATAGCTACAAGTATATTAACTGGTAATATATCACAAAGTTGAGTTATAAAACAGGGACAACTAATTTTAAAGGATGTTCTTAAGAGTAAAGTCAGGTGTATTGGCAATAGAACTCTCAGCCGGAGAGAGTCTGACCCCGGTAAAACCTAGGGCAACTTTGAACATTAAAAAGGGAACAATTTATTTATCATCATCCAGGCAAGATACATCAGGGAAGGCTTTTTAAGAAGGCAAGCAGTAGGCATGAAATACATTATTTTTATATTGTTTTAGGTTTGCATCTATTTACCTTAAGACTAACAGCTTCTGATTGAAAAACTGAAATCTAGGTGATTAATAATTGTATTCAGTAATGGATACAAAATTTGATATTTGTATTTTGGCACTACATGTGAGGAGCCGTGCTAAGCAAAAATTAGATTTGTCCAAAATTTTTAAGGACTTTACAAGTGTCATTTTAAAAAAAAAAAAATTTGTGAGTTAAAGTAATACCATACCAAAGGATTTTATTATTGGTTGCCCTTAAGTTACTATTATGACATTTGCTTTATAACAAGCATATAATTAGATTGACAGAATTACTGTAAACAAAAATTAAATTTAAGTCATATCTATACTATCAGAAGTTAGCTTGTAGGAGCTGGTGAAATAATTTGTATGAAGATAATAAATATTTGTATCATATAAAATTTCATTATTGGTTTGCGATGTGAATGGGTGGGGTTTTTGGTTTGTTTTGTTTTTCACTTCAAGATTGAATTGTAGATTCTCTTCATTTATTAGGCTCATCTTGATTTTTTTTCCTATAGAATATTTTCACTTTTAACTTGATGGAAGAATTATAAGTATATGAACCCATTGTTTCTTTTGTTTCAGAAACCATGTGGCTGCATAGAAAACAGAGCATGAGCTTTGGTCTCAAAAATGATTATTTAAAATCTTGGCTTTCTCATTTACTACTTATATGATGCTAGACAAGTTACTTAACCTGAGGCTTAGTCTCATTAATCTCTAAAAAGAGAACAACATTATCCACCTCATAGAATTAATGAAATAATGAGTTAAAAGTGTCTAATACAACACCAGGCAACATAGGAGGGGGTCTCACTATGTAGCTATAATATCACAGATTAACGTTGTAGCTATCCATTTGTGACTTTGACTATCTTTGGCTTTGCCATTGATGTTTTACAATTTGGAGAAGTAGCACTACTCACCAATTCCTTGATCTACAGCCTACCCATGGTCCCTGTTTGCCTATAAAGTAGTCTTCAAGAAATAACAAGTTATTCACCAACATTTATTAATAACACATTTTAAATGTAAGCTAACTTAAGGTTCACAGAATCTTATAATATTCATAATAGGCCCTACATTCTTAAAGAATTGTTCATAAACTACAAGTATTTACAAATATTTGCTCACGTACTTACAAGTAGTAGTAAGTTTACCTCATCTAACATTTAGTGGAGAGGGTAGAGTTTGTGTGTGTCTAATTGCATGCTAACTATTATATTGTTCAATTCACATTTTTGATGTTACTTTCCTATTGTGTTATATCCTCATTACACAAAATTGGTTTAATAATTCAAAAGAATAAAATTTGAATGAAAATAACATGAATTTACAATTCAGATTATCTTTGTGAATTGAGACTCTTATGTAAAAACATCAGAGAAACTGTACGTCTGCATATATTTTAAGAAAAAGCAATTCTATAAGAGTGACCATCTTATGTAAGCAGCCTAAATATAAATGTCAAAATAAGAAATATAAAGATGAATATCTGAAAATTGAATCTTATTGAACTGTTGAACTATTTGCCTTCTTCAGAGAATATCATTTTGAAAACGTGTCAAAAAGTAACATGAGGTCTTTTTGGTTTTTGGAATTTCAAACAAAGTAGTCACCACTCAGATAAAGTCTTTTTCTTAGAACAAGTAAAAAACAATACTTTGATTCATCAAATGAATAAATGTTTTCACTTAAAGGCAGAATAAAAATCAGTCCTTCAAAGGTATCATTAAAAGTAATACTCCTAATTTTTCCCCCTTCGATCCGGAACTAGACAAGGGTGCCCTCCTCTCCTATTCAACATAGCGCTTGAAGTCCTAGTGATAGCAATCAGGCAGGAGAGGGGTATTAAGGGCATTCAAGTGGGGGCAGTTGAAAGCAAACTCTCGCTCTTCGCCAATGATATGATATTATACCTAGAAAACCCATGGACTCATCCAAGAGACTCCTAGACTTGATAACTGAATTTGGTAAAGTTTCGGGTTATAAAATCAATATACACAAATCAGAAGCTTTCATATATGCCAAGAACTATCAAGCAGAAACTCAAATCAAAAACGCAATACCCTTTACTATAGCCCCAAAGAAAATTAAATATCTAGGAGTATACTTAATGAAGATACAAAAGATTTATACAAGGATAACTACGAAACACTAAAAAAAGAAATTGCAGAAGATTTAAACAGATGGAAAAATCTACCTTGTTCATGGATTGGTAGAATCAATATAGTTAAAATGTCAATATTACCTAAAGTGATCTACAGAATCAATGCAATCCCCATCAAAATACCATCACCATTCTTTACAGATCTAGAAAAAATAATTCTTCACTTTGTATGGAACCAGAAAAAACCTTGTATAGCCAAAGCAATCTTAAATAAAAAGAACAAACTGGGAGACATCAGTCTTCCTGACTTCAAGCTGTACCATAAAATAATAATAGTTAAATCAGCTTGGTACTGGCACAAGAACAGAAGCATAGATATCTGGAATAGATCTGAGATACCAGAGATGAAACCATCAGTATACGGCAATCTAATCTTTGATAAAGCTGACAAAAATATACATTGGGGGAAGAATCTCTCTTCAATAAATGGTGCTGGGGAAACTGGTTAGCTACATGCAGAAGAGCAAATCAGGATTCCCTACCTCTCACCTCTCACAAAAATTCACTCAAGATGGATAACAGACTTAAACTTAAGGCATGAAACCTTAAGAATCCTAGAAGAAGATGTTGGGAAAATCCTATCAGACATTGGCCTAGGCAAAGAATTTTTGAGGAAGACCCCCAAGGCAATCACTGCAGCATCAAAAATAAACAAATGGGATCTGATCAAATTAAAAAGTTTCTGCACAGCCAAGGAAACCATCAGTAGAGCCAATAGACAACCCACAGAGTGGGAGAAAATATTTGCTCTCTACACCTCTGATAAAGCCCTAATAACAAGAATCTATCTAGAACTTAAAAGAATTAACAAGAAAAAATCAAACAATCCCATCAAGAAATGGGTGACAGAAATGAACAGAAACTTCTCCAAAGAAGACAGAATAATGGCATGCAAATATACAAAGAAATGCTCAACTTCTCTAATTATTAGAGAAATGCAAATCAAAACCACAATGAGACACCACCTAACCCCAGTAAGAATGGCCTATATCAAGAAATCCCAAAACAACAAATGCTGGTGAGGATGCGGAGAGACAGGAACACTCCTATACTGCTGGTGGGACCGCAAATTAGTGCAACCTTTGTGGAAAAGAATTTGGAGATACCTCAAACAGCTAGAAATAGAAATACCATTCAACCCTGCAATACCATTATTGGGCATCTACCCAAAAGAGCATAAGACATCCTATTATAAAGACATCTGCACCTGAATGTTTATAGCAGCACAATTCACTATTGCACAGTCATGGAAACAACCCAAGTGCCCATCAATTCATTAGTGGATAATTAAAATGTGGTATATGCTCACAATGAAATATTGCTCAATCCTAAGAAACGACTGTGAGCTAGCACCATTTATGCTATCCTAGATTAAGCTTAAACTCGTTATCCAAAGTGAGGCGACACAAGACATGGAAAATGGGCTCTACATCTACTCGCCATCAAATTGGTACTGACTGATTAAAACTATGGTTTTCAAATGGTGGCAATGCTCACCAGGGATGGGGGGGGCACCCAATCCTAGGGATGTGGTGAGCACTTTGGAGGGGAAGGGTATAACTCTAACCTTTCGTAGGGAGAGGCAAAGATATACAATGTAACCAAAATGTTAAAAAAATATATTTTTAGCATGTGATGGGCAGATGGGAAGGGGGAGGAGGAAAGGGGTGTATGCTTCCATAATGTGGGTGATGCACACCACTGGGGGATTGGACATATCAGGGGGAGGAAGGGGGTCAGGGACAATATGTGTAACCTTAACAATATTTGTACCTCCATAATATGATGAAATAAAAGAAAAAAAAAGTAATACTCCTCATAAGGAAACAAATATTATAATCCTTTTGTAATCATAAGCATGATGATTGGGTGTTCATTCACATGTATGAGATGTGCCTCCCTCAATCTTTGTTACAACATTGGCACATTAACCATCTGATGTGAAAAATATATATTATGACAGACAAGAAAGCAAAATTAGCTATTGGCAGTATTTTATTATCAAGTGACATGACTATTGCATAATATTATTGGCCCAAGTGAGAAAGAACAATTTTTAAGTACATATCCATGCTAGGATCTATAATAATTCACCTCACGGTTGGATGAAACAACTTACAGATAAAGAATGGATCATTTACACATTGCACCTATATGAATTGCTCAACAACTTTTTGTTCTGCCTATCACTGAAAACCCATATTGTTGAAAAGGAGTTTTTTATTCTAATAATCTCTTATTTTGTGAGTCTTGATATAGACTGGAAAGGATATGTGGGGATAGGATCTAGCAGGCAACAGTTATGTGCAACACAAGATACATGTGCGATTGAAATTAACACTGCATCTAAATCTCTCCACATGCAAATTTATTCACAGAAAACAAAATGCTTTCCAGTTCTTAGTGCTGGTGAAAATTGTCAAACTTCTCAAATCTCATTCACTGATTGTTACATAAAGAATATGCATGTTGCACAGGACTGCTTTTCTACTGTGAAGAACAATGGGTGATAAAATGTTGCTCATATGGTTTTTATAAAATATGGAATGAATTTTTTTTATGTCCCTGATAGTGCCCATAAAGGTCATTTCTGTGATATTAAGTCATTTGTGAAAGTGCCAAGTGTCAGCCTAGATCTATCATTTTATAGCCAAATGATGAATCTCCATAATGTTGAGGATAAGACATAAAGATTTCTTCAGAAGACTAGATTACGAGTGGTTTGGTTGAGATAGTGACTAAACCCCACCATATGATGGTTCTCTTCATTTGTCAGAGGAAGTAACCAATGACTTATTCTTGGGTATGTTTTTAATTCAGTACGAATGCCAGAACAGAACATAAAGTTATTCAAAGCCAAATGCAACCAAAAAGTAGATTAAAAATCTATTTGGTATTGTCTCCTATGTTGAACAATCTTTCAGCTTTTGAGTGTGGTATGCAGACCAATTAAAGATTTATTGGAATGTTGAAAGTAATCTTCAGTGAGCTTTTTGTAAAAAAAAAAATTTCAGAGATCATCTTCTATTTGGATTTTCAGAGCTATAACAGGGCTACATATCATTATAGATCCTAATGACCTATAATTGTGAGCTAAGTTTTTGTTTCATAAGAAATTAAAAGGCAAGAGAAGAGAGAAACTGGAAATGGATACAGATATATAAGCTATCTTTCTTTGAGCAAATACAAATAGTTTGGTGAAATATTTTTCTAATATCAACTCTCCCCCCTTTATATGAGATTATTATTAACAGTTTTAATATTGTGTTTCATTTTTATTATTTACAACATTGTGATAACAAGTTGAATGACTGACCACTGTGTGCTTTTGAATGTTTATTAGATGGTCTACATAAGCCTAAAGCTTGAAAAACACTGCACTAGATTCGATAGCCCAAGGAACACAGGTGTTTAGTCATTGGTTAATACTCAACATCTAGCATATTTTTAGTGTTCAGTAAATATTAGTTAAATACATTAATGAATTAATTATTCTCACCAAAAATTTAAAAGCCAGTTTGCTGGTTCTCAGAAAAAACATTCATGATTTGTTCCTATCTTAGTGAGTTAAATTAATATTTTCTATTATCTCTGCCATTCTTGTCTTCTCAGAACTCTGGAAAGAGAAATATGTGTCCCATAACTATTGTCAAAATATAAAGGCTATTGTTAACTGGATTTCCTCCTTTCAGCTTCACATGACATGTTAACAATTATTTGTTGGGGTAAACTGAATTTTCCTGCACTTTATTTATTTATCTAATTTGACAAGATTTCAGGCTCTAAAATATTTGCTAGAAATTGAAATCGTTTATTTAATGTTTAAAACTATTTGTTTATTGAGTTCTTTAACCTATTTCATAACAATTTCTCTCCAAAGAGCACATGGAATGTACAAATATTGACACATAGTAAATAACTCAAAAAGCCGTGACCATGAATACTAGTAACATGAGTGAAAATAACAGGTAGTATTTGTTCACAAGTAAGGCATTGTTAAGGAAATATATGAAGTCAAACATTAAAATGCAGAATAAACTAATGACATTATTTTCTTCTAAAGTAATGATTCTCTTCTTTTCTGGTTCCCTTTCCATTCCTCCTTCTCTTTCTCCTCCTCCCTCTCTCTTCTTCTCCTGCTTCTCTAATCCATAGGACAGTGTTTTGCTGATTTTGTCATTTGTAACATCAAACATAGTGATGTGGTCTCATACTTACATTGTGAATTATGGTAAAGGTGTTAATATAGACACAGTGATTTTCTTATTTCCTCTTCTTAGTCAATCCCTCTTTTGCACTAAACTTAAAATCTCTTTTCCTCAAGGAGCATGCAAAATAAGTTAATGGTAATAATCCTTTCTTGGTAGGCTACTTATTAAAGGGGTTTATTTTTGATGTCCATCTCACGTACAGAAACTTAACGAAAGCAGTAGCTCATCAGAAGGTAGCACGGTGGACATTGGTGCACCTGCAGAGGAACAGCCCGTTGTGGAACCCGAAGAAACCCTTGAACCTGAAGCCTGTTTCACTGAAGGTAAAGAAAATAATCCTAATGTTAATCATTCACTTTCAGAGCACAGCTTTTTTAGCTATTGGTTCCCCAAAATGGATAAATTGCATTGCTTGCAATAAATTTATTTATTGCTTGCAATAAAATAAAACTTTGTAGTAGATCTATTTCAATTACCTCCAATATGTAGACAGAGAAAAAGGATTTAAAATCTAGTGTTGTGCTTTGATGATCTCTTCCCATTATGTGAAGGGCTTGTGAAAACGAAGGGAAAAAAAATGTTTCAATGCAATCAAAACTTGTGACTAAGTTTTATAATTTAAAATTTTTAAAATAGTTATTTCACAGTTGGCATTTTAAACCCTAGTTAAAATTTGCATATGCAGAATTTATCTGAAAAGTAACTTTCTGACTGTTAAAACTAAATGAATTGCAAATGCTAAATCATGTTTTTTCATGAAGACATCGTTTTCCCTTACTTATTGGATGAAACAGTAAATAAGCACCGCCTTAGATACCTGATACCCAAACAGAGCTTAGTTGAGCCTTGTGCAATAGATATAACAGATATGTTTTTTTCTATAACTGGTATTTCCCATGGTCTGGTTTCCTTGGGATTTTGAATTTTGGGGATATGAATATATTTGCATATTTTCTATTTGCTATTCTTTCCTCATAGACCTAATATATCTTCAGTCTTCTGTATTCTCTATATAAATTGTGCATATTACTCAAAGTCCTTCTCAAAACTACTTTCATCTGACCATGGTGAAAGATGTTTGTTCCTCTGAACAGCTGTAACAAATATATCTATCTAATTCACTTGATAACTTGTCATATAATACCTTGTGAAAACTCCTCAATTGAACTGTTGCATGTGTTTTTACTGTCTACCTTCTTTCGTTTTCCTCCATTACGTCATTCCTTAGGACCTTCCTTTCTTCTTTCCTTCATTTCTTCCTTTCTTCTTCCATTCCTTCCTTTATTTCTCTCCTCTTTCTTCCAACACACCTGCCTTTCTATTTTATTTTTTTCTTTTTGCCTAGGAACAGGGTTCCTGTGCTTATATCTTTTTGTTTTTATTTTTTTGAAAATCAGAATTTCTTATAATGTTCTTGGGGGAAAGGTACATGCTCTGTACTTTTAAAAAAAATAGCTTCCATGGTGCTTACAAATGTACTCAGATAGCTTCCACTGGTGCTTACAAATGTACTCTATTCATTTAATTCAGATGTCAGAGCAAGTGAAAGCAGTGTATGAGGAAGTCAATGACAAATCAAAGCAGAACTATTTAAATCACATTTTAGTGGACTAAATTAATTTTGAAAATTATATAATCTCTTCTGGAAGCACCACAAAAAAATCTAAACTGTAACAAACCCAGCATTGTTGGAAGAGATCTTCATTATTACTCTATGTCCTCTATAAAAGGGGAGATTTCTGTTTATTATTGTTTTCCATTTTGAAGTCCTTTAGTGACTTCAACCGAGTGCAACAAGATGATATAGTATGAAGCAAAGCTACTTCACATTTTTCTTTTTGTAATTTACAAAGTTTTTTTTTAGATAACACTCTGAGGCAGAAAAGATATTGTTATCTAGGGAATCATTTAAATAGGCCAAATAGGCCAGGCATGATGGCTTACACCTATAATTCTAGCACTCTGGGCTAAGGTGGGATGATCACTTGAGGTCAGGAGCTTGAGGTTACTGTGAACTAGGCTGACACCATGGTACTCTAACCCAGGTGACAGAGTGAGATTCTGTCTCTAAAAAATAAAAATAAATAAAGAGGCTGAATAATTCCACAACTTTACGCAGCTGATGAACGTGCTCTTTGTACTCCAGGCTTAGAGAGTTGTCCTAGCAAGATAAAGATGGCAATAGTAATAAAAAGATGAAACAGGGACATGCCAACAGATATTACGGAAGCAGCAGAAGTTATTTTATCTACTTCTATTTGAACATTATACCTGCAGGCTGTGTACAAAGATTCAAATGTTGTCAAATCAGTGTGGAAGAAGGGAGAGGAAAACAGTGGTGGAACCTGAGAAGAACGTGTTTCCGAATAGTTGAACATAACTGGTTTGAGACCTTCATTGTTTTCATGATTCTCCTTAGTAGTGGTGCTCTGGTAAGTGAATATTAAGCAAGGGGGCTACAGTACTAATTTTTAGAATCTTCTAATACTGATGACTTATTAATGCCCTCTGTTTCATAGTCTTAGTGTCTAACAAATTTTAATTGCCCCACTTTGTATCTTCCAGACTATAGACTTACTGTATGACTATGGGTTTATAGATTTACTATGTATACAAACATTTCTAATAAGTTATTTATTTTTGCTTATTATTAAGTATTCCAGAAAACTTAGACATCCAACTTATTCATTATAATTAAAGAGTATGAATATTCAATTACTAATAGCTTAATAAGAAAACAAGCATGGGAACTACAGTATTGTTAATGGAAGTCCTGTGATTGGGAATATGTATCCTTTAAATTGTGGTGTATTTTGTTTCCAAATGGCATTATTATTATTATCGCTTTATGGACAGTCAATAAGTCTTTAGGGACCACTTCTCTGTCTCTTTCCAATTGTGTTCACTACTCTTGTGCTACTCAGGAAACACTGAATGTTGGGAACAATAAATATTGGGCAGCATGCCTAAGTGATTCATTTAAGGATTGATTTTTCTTTACAGGAAGGTGTTCATGTCATCAGAATCAGTTTACATTTATATGAGAATCATTTTAAAAATGTAAATATAATATATAGATATAATTTTTACAAACACTGATAGAAAGGAAATATTTAAGCCATAACATACAGCTAGATAGATCAATCGATTGATACAGATGATAGAGTTTGCCTAATTGAAACACAATTACTTACAAGTTTCTTTAACTCCAATTATAATTTGAACCCAGACCTTTATTTACCTGCAAATTTCTCTGAAGGAAATAAGTTTTCTCTACATGCCACTTTAGACAAGAAATATTCTTTCACCATTGAAAGGAGTGTATACTTAGAAATAAAATATCAAGAGAGGTTCATATTAGAAGAATACATCTTAGGATCTAAATGAAACATAATTTTTCATTGTATCATCATTGTCATCCTGTATCTCTGCTGAGAAATATAAACAATTAGCAAAGTGAATAAACAACAAAGAAGCAGATAGACCCAAGTATTTAGTAAAATTGAACACTGTAATGATCAATCACAATTTCTGCATTCCTTTATTTCTTCAAACTCCTTTATATGGCATAAAAGCCAATATAAGAAAGCAAAAGAAATAAAACGAAAGGAATATGTAACTCCAACTGGGGCAGCCACATCAGGGTATGACATCAAGGACTATTTTTTGAACAAGTCAAATCAGTTCTTTGGAATTACACTTTTCTTCTGTCTGCTAGCTATAATAGCAATGGAGAGTATAACATTTCCTCTGATTAGATAATGAGAAGACCTTTGTGAGGAAATAAAACAGCAATAACTACTGTTCCTCTGCTCTCCTAGTCCAATAAAATGCCATGTGCATTTATAATCAGAAAAAAAATAATTTATTGAGCATAATAGTTTTTGAAAGCTAAAATATGTAACTCTTCCTTTATAGGCATTTGAAGATATATATATTGATCAGCGAAAGACAATTAAGACTATGTTGGAATATGCTGACAAGGTTTTCACTTATATTTTCATTCTGGAAATGCTTCTAAAATGGGTAGCATATGGCTATCAAACATATTTCACCAATGCCTGGTGTTGGCTGGACTTCTTAATTGTTGATGTAGGTATCTTTCACGTCTTTGTCATTCAAGATAATTTGTCTTATTTATATTCTAATTCTAAAATGGTGAATCTCAGGCCACCATGTTATGTTGACAGGATATGCTACTTAGCCACTAAACTCACTCAGTGAATGAGAGTGTGGTTTTTGGAAGACATGGATTACTGATTTAAAATTGCATTACAGGATGGAATCTATGGTAGTTATCTAGCAGAAAAAGCTGAAGGAAAAAAAGAAATCAGCAGCTTATAGGGAAAGTAGAGAAATCAGAAATGTAAAGGACATGTTATTTAAATCCCTTATATTGTGAATCAGACAAACTAAAGTTTGTATCCCACCAACTTCACCACTTACTGGTTTTGTGCACTGAGTAACTTACTTGGCCTCTGACTCTCCAAAATGGTGATGTTATTTGTACAATGTTAAAGGCACTCAATAAATAGTGATGATGGGGACTACCATCATTTTAAAATAATTCTCTCTGATCTATGTTTAAAGGGTAGATTTAAAGAGTAGATTATATAAGTTATAACTCCATTATGGGAAGTGAGGTATACAGAATGCAAGGAAAGACGAGTTACTTTTTGCAGAGGTGGCACTTTTCCTAGAATTGAGACTAGATTTAAGGCAAGCCCATAATATACCAAACAGCCTTTTATAGAATTTATATATCCAATGATTAACAATTCATTTACCCTAAAACAAGTGGCTGAGATGTGTTAAAGTTAAACATCATGTTTCATATTATCAGTTTAGTGTAACTTCAACTTTAGAAAACTATGTAAAAAAATATCATGACTCCATAGGCAGAAGTTTTTTTCCAAAAGAATATTAATCCAGCAAGATTATGAAGGTTTCTTGTGGAAAATGTTTATAGAGCTAAGAATCATTGATACATTATACCTCCTAGATTCTGAACAAAGACAAATTTGAAAAGCATCATAATGTTACAATGAAATGAATGAACTGAGAGAAACCTGAAAGAAATAATTGCTTTACCATGTCAAGAGGGGGAAAAGTATCTAATATTGAGGTTTCAAGCATTAAAAGTTACATCATATTTCAATTCCTTATAATTTTTTACATTAGATTTTAAATCTAATTTAACCTTCTTGAAATTTCCTGGGTTTGCTTTTCTCTATTTTGCTTGTTACAAGTTTGAGCTTTCTGGTAGAAGAAAGATGATTTTATTTATTATTATTAGTTGGATTTTAATAATCATTTCTGAAATGTTTTAGAAAAATAATTCCACAGAAAACTTTGTAATTATTCAATAATAATACCTTTATTTTCAATGTTCTATTTTAATTATTTCATGATCAAGATACACTCTAAAAAGACTAATTATAACACATCTCAATTATCATAAAAAGTACATTAAATATAATACAACTTAGTAGATTTAAAAAAGAAAATTTTGCAAAAATAGTGTCACATGTATGTGGAATTGTCCGACTCTAACCACTTTCCAACCAAAAACAATAGAATGTTGCTTAGATACATAGTTTTTTTGTTGTTGTTTTCTTTTTTTTGAGACAGAGTCTCACTCTGTTTCCTGGGCTAGAGTGCCATGGCGTCAGCCTAGCTCACAGCAATCTTAAACTCCTGGGCTCAAGCAATCCTTCTGCCTCAGCCTCCCAAGTAGCTGGGACTACAGGCATGCACCACCATACCCGGCTAATTTTTTCTATATATTTTTAGTTGGCCAATTAATTTCTTTCTATTTTTTATTAGAGACGGGGTCTCGCTCTTGCTCAGGCTGGTTTCGAACTCCTGGTCTTGAGCAATACACCCGCCTCGGCCTCCCAGAGAGCTAGGATTACAGGCGTGAGCCACCACGTTTGGCCCAGATACATAGTTTTGATAAATTCTTTATTTAGAGAATTAGATACCTAAGATTTTTTTTTAGTTACAGATATTTCATACTAATAAAGTAAATCCACTGATTTATTATTTGACAAATATTCATTGATTGCCCATTTAGGGCCAGATATTGTGACAGAAGCTGTAAATTATTATTAAAAAATGTTGAGGAAATTTTATGATAGAATTATTGAGTTAAATTATTTACATAAAAATAAACTTTAAATAAGTGAAAACATAAACAAGGTATTACCAAGGCAAACAAAAAATGATTTTTGAAACCAATTTAGCACATTAAATGCTAAGGATATTGACTATTAATATAATTAGTTAAATATACTAACACAGGGTAAAAATTTCTTGCATTTTTGGTACAATAGCAGTTTTTATATTTTATGACTAGCATAAGCAAATTTCTAAATTCAGCAGCAACTTAATAAAATAAAAGGATAACTAATGGCATTTTCTTCTACCTGGATTTCTTCTTTTATATCATTAATTTTTTATTTTTTTAACTAATTGTTCAATTAATAAATCACATGGTATTTAGGGATTTGGGGCAGGGGGAGGAAGGGATGGGTATAGTCACACCTAATGGGTGCAGTGCTCATGTCTGGGGGATGGACACACTTGAAGCTCTGACTTGGGTAGGGCAAAGGCAATATATGTAACCTAAACATTGGTACCCCCATAGTATGCTGAAATTAAAAAATAGCTAGCTTTCAATTAATCTCTTACAAACTACTGTATTTGCATCAAACTGAAAAATGTCTTTAAATTATTAAAAGGTATACTGAATATGTCTAAACAGTCTTCTTGTGAATAATTATAAGCAAAAATGTTGTATTATATAGTAACTACTAATTGAATGACAACAGTTCCATTTATTTATTATTATTATTTTTGTGTGTGCAGGTTTCATTGGTCAGTTTAACAGCAAATGCCTTGGGTTACTCAGAACTTGGTGCCATCAAATCTCTCAGGACACTAAGAGCTCTGAGACCTCTAAGAGCCTTATCTCGATTTGAGGGGATGAGGGTAAGGAAAATGAAAGAATCTGAAGTATTGCATATAGCCAGAATTAAATTAGATTAAATTTAGAAAAAGGAAAACCCATGCATGCAAAAGGAATGGCAAATCCTTGCAAAATTGCTACTTTACCTTATAATCTGTTGCATATTTACTTCTAGGTGATATGCAAGAGAACTAGGCCTCTCTTAAAATGATATAATATCATTTATTTGCTGTGCTCATTAAAATGACTTTATTTCCTAATCCATCTTGGGAGTTTCCTTACAAACCTGTATACAAAAAAGTAGATGCACTATTAAAGTACTATATGTAATGATATAATAATAATAAACTAAAGTGAACTCTATATCATGTACTTTGCAATGACTTATCTGTACTTAATGAGTTTTATAGAAAATATGCATCGCACATGTGCCTAAGTCTGAGTGTAACAAAAAAAATGAAGAGTTGTCAAAATTTTTGACTGTATAATGCCAAAGGTTGCATCATTTGAATATATTTAAGGATACATATTAAATATTGACTGAATTTTAAAATTTTTTAAAAATTATGTTTAATATAGTCTCAATGTACAACTGTATTAATCTTCTTAATTTATATAAATAGTAATACTAACTTAAAGATTACACATAAATCCACACTTTTATGACAGTAAAGTAAAACATTTATAACAATGATCAGAAAATATAATTTTTGACTCATTATCATAGGTGATTCATAAATTAATCTTAAGGTTAAATCTCATTTGTCAGAGTCCCACAAAATTTTATATTACTCAAGGGAACATCAACTATCCCCCATGATCCTTAACAAATTAGAAATTTTGCCAT
The DNA here is from genome assembly GCF_040939455.1 of Microcebus murinus. Classification (NCBI taxonomy): domain Eukaryota; kingdom Metazoa; phylum Chordata; class Mammalia; order Primates; family Cheirogaleidae; genus Microcebus; species Microcebus murinus. The sequence continues at coordinate 45,454,181 of NC_134111.1, read as the reverse complement.
TTGACTTGTTATTTTCTATGCTTTTTTGAAAAACAAGAAGCATTAATTTATGTAAGGTGTACCATATAAAAATTTGTTGTTTTTTTTAAAAATAAATTTTTTTTAGCAAAACAAACCTAATGAATTGTAATTCCAGTAAAAAGTATTGCTGTTTTGCCAGTTAGGGTTCAGTTATGTTTATAGAAACTAAACAGTATTGTACACTTCCATTTGCATTTTGTAGCTTGTTTACAGTCTTATATCTCTTCTAAATTAAAATTTATTATAAATGTCATTTTTTAAGAACATAAGACTTATCTTCAATTTCACTATCATATATGAAAACTTTTTTCTCATTACAAACAATTCAACAAATGAGATATAAATAGTCCTTTTTAACTTCTCATAGAAATCCTCACATGCTCACCAGAATGTTATCAGAAATTTTCTCCAGGTTATGTAAAAACTAAGTTTGTTTTCTAATTAACGTGTCACTTTCTTTTTTTTCAGACTGGCAGTTTCAGCTCTGAAGAAAAATATCATTTTCATACATTCTACTTGACAACATGTTACCTGAAATTAAAATAATACAATTAAAAAACTTCTGAAATCTGAACAATGCCAACTATTTGAAGCTGTTATAAACATTTCCAATTTGACTCTTTGGAAGTTTATTAAATCCATGAGTCAAATGGTCATATATTCCCCTATGTAACACTTTATTTTCCTAACAAGTTGGTCTTGCAGGTCTGCTTTTAATTTTTAACTAAATGACTTTATCTATAATTATTAATTAATGATGTTTTTATGTTAAAAGAAGAGGTTAGTTGAAATTTGGAATTTTAAAAACATAAACTTCTTATAGATACTGATTGATTATGAAACTAATTATTTAAGTTGTCAGATTTATCAATATGACAACTCCATTCCTCATAATGACAGCATATACACAGCACAAGAATGACTAAGCTCTTCAACACATTTGGCATTATAGAGTCAAAATAACTTTTTTTATTGATTCTATTTTTTGTATTTCTAGTTTTGGAATTTTTTACTTTGTAAAAGTATAATCATGAATGATGGTGAGATCAGAGATAATAATGATGATGATGATTGGGAAGTGAGATTTGAACATATTCAGAAACTCTCATTTATAATTCTTTTCCCTAGTAGCATAAAATCGCAATAGCTATGTCAAAGCATAACTCAGGCACTCATTTTATTTTTGTTGTTCTGTCACTTTTTCAAAGCATGTGCTTTTATGCAACGTTACTGACTAAAGCATGTTGTACAGTGCTTGAGAAGAAGTTAGAAAATAATAAATAAATTATCATCACGTTGCACTTTGTGTTTTGCATGTTTTATGCACATTTCTGGCTGACAGCTTTTAAATACTTATTGTATTTCAAATTTCCAGTCCAAATTTTTCAACTTGTAAAACTGAACTGAGTGAACTAATGTCATGAATATCTAGGGTAAAATAAAATTTTTGTTTAAATTTGTATTTTTAATTTCCTAATCTAGGAAATCTTAAATACCATCTTTTTCAAAAGAACTCGAGTCTTAATTGATAGGGAAACAGACAGAGAGCATCATATACAAAAAGTAACACCAAATGTTCTGTCATATCAGATTTATAACTAATAACAAATTATATATTTCTATTTTATATAGGATAATCTTGCTCCAACTTGGATGGGGTGGAGCGCTGGTTCCTCCCCTCAGCCCTTTATTATGGGTACTGTATTACCCCTTTTGCTACCTTTAATCCTTGCACTGTGACTTATGTATAGTGGGGTGAGGGAGGGTTTGGGAAGGGGACTGCGGCACCACAGTAGGGACAAAATAGTATATACATCCTGATCCCCTGTTTTCCATTGTCTTAAATTTCTTTTGAAAAAAATACCTTTGTGAATTTGCCCTCTGTGGATTTTAACCCCAATGGTTGATATCTTTATTAAGATTTCATTGAATATGATTTAGTTATGTGTATATTGAATTATCCATTTATGGGAAGGTTATTCAATTAGTATGGGTGGGGGACCCTTGTGTAGGATGATTGTGTGAAAAAAATTTTAACTTGTCAAGCCAATGATGCTATTTGAGGCATAGCATTCCCACCCTTTAGTACATTGGTCGGAGTCCTGAAAATGGCCAGCTAGACACGAGCAGCCGGGTGTTGACATGTGTAAGCAGATGCTAGGGTACAATATTCCAGGTTTCATAAGATTGGTGTTGATGGTGTGACCATTCTGATTTTTTATGAAGTGTAAGTTCATAGGGGTTATTTTCAAGGCAAAAATATATTAAGAAAGAAGTGAATAAGCACCTGTGATTTGTGTTTTAAATGGAAAATGTTAATATAAAAGAATCCATTTATTTGAATTATGCAGAATAGAACACTCACCTAAAAATAAAACAAAAACATCTCATCATGAGTATTAAGAGAGAATTTAATGTGTAAGCTTACTTCTTAGAATGAGTCACTCCCAACTAAATTCCTAGATTCTTAGGGGATATCACAGTGAAAACATACATAAAAATGAATCTACATTTCATGTATTCTTGAGATTTAAGCATATAGTACAAGAATGAGAGTTTTAATTTTTTAATTTAATTGATTAATTTTTTTTTAGGCAGTCTTACTGTGTCGCCCAGGCTAGACTGCATTGGTGTGATCATAGGTCACTGCACCTTCAAACTCCTGAGCTCAAGCAATCCTTCCATCTCACGCTCTCAAGTAGCTGGGACTATAGGCATAAGCCACCGTGCCCAGCCAAGAGATTTTATACGGAGAGAAAAAGTTAGGACTTTTGTCTGGATTAATTGACATCATAGCTTCCAAAAACAATTGCCTTAATTAAAACCTACAACACAAAATAATTGTTAGATTTTTTTAAGAGATTCTATTACTGTTCTTCATACTCAAAAAATGTATGATTTCTACTTTGCCTACGTTTGATTTTTATTCCTACAGCTTTTCTCTATTTTAATTAGAGAAGCATTAGAATGCATGCGTAATATTGGTTTGAAGTTCAAAGACAACTCATTCAGACAAGAGTATGTATCAAAATTTCTAACACTAATTTGCATATTTAATTATCAATCCCTCATTTAGTGTTGATTTATTTTAAAAATGCAGATAATGAACCAGAAATAGAAAGAGTTTCTATAAGAACTAGTTGAGCGAGATAGAGAAATTTTATTTGATGATGTTTTGAAAAAAGTTTGTGAGAAGAATCAACCCTAGTATAGTATTAATTCATTAAGATAGTTACTTTCTTAGACATGTCCTTTCATGCAGCTTGAAACCTCATTCTGTTCTTTCCAATTTATTCAGACCAATTGTTCCTTCCTGACGTGGGAACCAATTACTGCAGTTCCCTCATGGGAATCAATTACTGCAGTTCCTTAGAGACTGAAACTGAAAAAAGTTAATACATCTCCCTCTCTGCTGAACCAGGGAATGGCTTGGGGCTCTTGGGAAAAGACAATCTTTTCTAGGATCCTTCATTGTCTAATTTAATGAAACCTTAAATATGAATGCACCTTGTATAGTGAATTCCCCAATACTATGCGAAATGTTTTCTAATTATTTTCTCTTAGTAAAAATAAAACATTTCTCTGAGTCAAACATATGCCAACTTTGCAAATCATATCCTGAGCTGCACTGCTCCAGAGCACATCTTTACGTTGGGAATTCCACTGTCAGAGTTAGTTTTAACACAAAACCAATCCCCAGTTTTAAAGTAAACCTCTCAAACTTACAACCTAACCACAGACTTTTTCTTGCACTCATTTCTGTAGTTATTTTCATCTCATATCTAGAAATAACATTTAAAATTCATGTCTTGATCAATAAGTGCTAAACTAACCTTTACTTCATCCATTCATTCTTTCATTCAAGCATTTTTGTATTCCTATATTCAAAGCTGTCTGTTATATTCCTATATTCAAGTCACCCAAAGCCTTGGAGGATTCACAAATATATTTTTGCATCTTAATTTTTTTTAAAAAAATCTATCAGGATTACAGGAATATAATTAACTTTAATACAGATCAATACAGGTACCAGATAAGTGGGAGCAACTCTAAGCAGAACTAATGAGATAGTTTGGATGCTACTCCTCATCTATTTTCTGAACTTTACCCATTTTAACCTCATTTTTCTCATTTGCCGAATGAGAACATGATATTAAATTATCTCTAAAGTTCTGTCCAGCACTAGAATTCTGATTCTTACACTCAAAAGAGAAAACACTCATCTTTATTTAGGAGGCTAAACTTGATGTTGGGCTCTCTGAAAGAAGAGCTATTGGAGCTAAAGCCCTCAAAAGAGGCGATATTAGAGAAGGAATTTCAAAGGAAATGGCAGCTCAATTATTTGGCAATTATACTACCAAGTGGTAATTATATTAGTTGTTGTGGCATGAAATGTAGGCAGCCAGGGAAGTTAGAACTAGAAATGTAGATTGATGATTGATGTGAATATTAAGGTAAAAAAATGTACTTGGTAGTCACTGGGAGGCCAATAAATAACTTTAAAGTGAGACTTGGGCAAGATTAATTCATCTTACATGGCTTAAAGGAAGGAGAAAGTTAGGAGACCTTGACAAGAATGCAGGTGTGAAGTAACAGAGGGCTGAACTAGGATGGTGACTGTGACAATGGAAAAGAAATGACAAAGGTGAGAAACGTTTTGAAGAAAAAAGTGTGAGACCTACAGATCGATGTGAAAAGAAATTCGAGAAATAGATACAGGTAATCAGTGTTCTGTTCATACTCTAAATTGGGTGTTGAAGGTAAAATACACATTTTAATATGTACTCTGTGTGTACACAGTAGAAATAGTATTTTAATCTGGATGGTAGACAAAATATTTGGAAAAGGAGGGAAATGAATAGTTAAGTTGATTTCGGTTTTCAAATCTCTAATCCGAAAGAAATCTAATTGTATCTGCACATTTAAAATAAAGTATAAAATAAGGGTTTATTAAGTCAATTGCATTAATGCAGACAGTCACATGAGATGAGTAAGGTGCCATGTGTCAGCTTGGTAAGCTGCATGGGCCACATGACTGGGTTCTGCCTAGATAACTCAACCTGAATTCATTTTTTCATCTTTATTTCTCCACCTTTGTCATTACTGGTATTATTATTTCCTTTGGCTGGTTTATCACACTGTTTTACAAAAGACCTAGAGTTCTTTATAGACTTTAAGCAGGGCTCAGAAATATAAGAAATTGGTTCATGTATTTTTTTTTTCAGACAGGCAATCAAAATACTTTGCTCTAAAGATACTCTATCAAAAGGCAGATTGAAGATATTTTGATGCCTGTTGTTTACCTTGGATCAGATTGATAAGAATAATAGAGGTACATAAGTAGAATTAAATTTAGCTATTAATGTTCAAGTTTGAGGCATCTGCCATTTGTGAGCATTTTAGAGCCTGTCTTCACCTTCCCTCTTAGCTGCTCATGTGCGGCTCCAATGGGATCTATGGAGGAGGAAATAAGGACAGTCATCCCTACAGTGTTGCCATGAATGAAAATTTAGCTTCTTAATTTGTGGTCCAGATTAAAGATAAGAGGGGGAAAAACATACTTCCATAGAAAAAATGTAGATAATAATTGTGCACAGAACTTCATGTGATCACATCAGATTTGAGGACTATGTATGGCATCTCTCCTTTTCTTATTTTCCTAAGAAACTGATTCCTATCATGTTTCATTTAAAGTAAGTTTATTGAATTAAACTCAGTAAATGAAACAACTGACATGACTGGAGCTTGAAATAAATGATGTGATGATCTAATGAAATACATAATGCAAATTGTCTTGCTTCTTATGCAAAAATTATTAGTCATAGCAATGCATGAATAATTAAGGAGAAAATTATATTAGGTATTTAATAGTATTTTTATATTTATACATCTGAATTTTTGTTTATTTTAAAACTATATTGGTCAAATGAGCTCAGGTCCAATGTTTTAATTTTGTTCTTTAATATACTGCCTTTTTAAAATAAGTTAATCTTCTGCATAGGATTTCCTACTTTTCTTCTGATAAACAACACGTATTCTGACTTCATATGGCAGCAAGTTTCTCTGATTTTTGCTTTTCCTTTAACCCTGAGTACTTCTCCCTCCATTTTTAAAAAACTTCTTTTCATTTATTTGTTATATTGCCCATATTTGTTTTCCTAAATGTATGGTTTAAGAAAAAAATAAATTTTATTTTAAGATTTGTTTACTTGCTTTGAAATATTCTAGAATAAATAGTCTTGATACAAAAAAAAAAATAGAGAGACCAAAGATTACTAGGGGAATGTCTTTTCTTTTTTAACATAAGAATTCTGACACCTCTTTTTTTCCATTTGTATATTAGGTGGTTGTGAATGCCCTTTTAGGAGCAATTCCATCTATTATGAATGTGCTTCTGGTTTGTCTTATATTCTGGCTAATTTTCAGCATCATGGGCGTAAATTTGTTTGCTGGCAAATTCTACCACTGTATTAACACCACAACTGGTGACAGGTTTGACATCAACGAAGTGAATAATCATACTGATTGCCTAAAACTAATAGAAAGAAATGAGACTGCCCGATGGAAAAATGTGAAAGTAAACTTTGATAATGTAGGATTTGGGTATCTCTCTTTGCTTCAAGTTGTAAGTGAACACTATTTTCTCTGAATTTTTTTAATTGTTTGGATAATAACAAAGTAATGAAATCATCTATTATTTAGTTAGTAAGAAGAAAGTTTATATTTCTTTTTTTAAATTTTGATTTATTAGTACAAGTTTATGAGCCCAGATAGGTAGAAACTGTATTACATGTAAGCAGTGCAGACATAGTCAATAGTGGATAGATATTCCAGTTCTTTCCAAAGGTCTTTTTTTTTTTCCTAATTTTCTTATATATATATATATTGCTCTATTTTTCTATATGAACAAGTTGATAATAAATCAATAGCTTTGCTATTTTTTCTATTGAAATTGGAAAGCTTGTTTCACTGCTAGATCACTCTCCAAAACACACACACTTAAAACGCATCTATTAAATAATTGGATTGTAACTAATTGGTAGAGATTAACTGCTGCTGAGTTATATCATTTGATTGAAGTTTGGGGAATGACATTTTGGTTTTAGTATTCAGTCCTTATAGTGAAATGGAAGTAACACCTGGATGCACCTGGACACAGAAACAAAACATAAACAGGGGTTGTGTCACCATAAATGACCCTTCAGCCCATTATTTAAGTATATTTTATCCTAAATATTAATTTTTTTCATTACTAGGTCTCTAAGAAAAATCATTCATAATTTTTTAAAAATACAAAATATGATAACTCCAACATTTTCATTCGATTTTGTGTTTAGCTGCAGCAGTATCATAACAAAGCCATGAAGAAAATAGAGTCAGATTATTTGAAAAAAATACTGCTCTGTTTTGGCCACCAAAAACTTAGCTTTAAAAAGAAAGCTATGTAATTTCTTCTCTTGTGATTCCACATAATCTTTAGGGCAGAAATCTATTTCTGTTCACTAGGTTATATTTTTAATTATTCAACCAGGAAACTAAGCAAATAAACCCATTCTGATCAAAACACTCTTGCAGCTCTTTCAAAGCTATCTATACAAATTCTTCCCACCTTTATATTGGAAATTTTAATTTCTCTTCTGGACATTTCTGACCTATTCTGAGTGTCAAAATAGAGACTTAAATAATCTGGCCAGAATGATTTCTTTAAATATTATAGTAGACACATGATGATATTTCCTCGGGCATTCGTTCTAATCCTTTCACTAATAACCACACTTGTAAGTGTCACTCAAGTATATCACTTCGTCCATAAAATCAAGGAAAGGATCATTTAAAATATTAAACAATCCTTTTAAAATGCTAAGTGATTCTGAAATTATAGAGTGAAGGGTCCTGCACCAAGCCATTAAATAAATTCTGCTACAAAAAAAAAAAAAGGCCTCTAAAATACTGCTTCACATTTGGCTTTTTGCAAAATCACCTCTCTGATGATTAGTAGTTTATTGAAATGATTCTTTTAATCACATTTCTCTGTTTCTGTACTAAGTGTATGATGGACTTATCCTATGATTGACCTAAGCCATTGACATATTCAACATTTTTCTTTGATGTACAAAACCCTTGCATTTTCTAACTAAGAATCATTACTTTCTTTTCATTGCCATCACATACACCCTTACTTGACCTTCTCATGAAATCCACCACTTCACAAGTGTTAGTGTTATAGAAACAAAGACATGCTATGATATAGATGCCAAAAGCCTTACTAGCCTCCCTGGATAGTTAGGGAATAATCCTCTCAAGCCCACAGTGCTCAAAATTCATGCCCTAGGACAAATAGAAAATCACTATAAATTATCAGACCTGATATCCTTCAACCTGTGAATGTCAAGTGTCTACTGTACTGTATTTTCACTTTTCTGACTCATATTAACTCATTCTCTTCAATAATTACAGAGAAGAAAGTGGAGTATAGTGTAGTGTTTTGCTTCAAAATTCTTAAAAGGATAGTTAGTTGCAACTCTGCTTTTATATATGCCTGTATGATCCTTAGATTGTACACTCAAGAGAAATCTCAGATTTTCAGTCACTTGAATCACCTTCTAGATAGATTTCCGCAGATGATGCTCAAACCAAAGTTGCAATTATTCAGCTGCTAGAGATATTGCCAAATATGTTGGAATTTGTAAGACTATCTAAAAGTGTTCTACCAAAGCTTAGTAGCACTTTAATTTGCATTATTCCATTAACTTTAAAGACTTGAAAAGTACTATCAGCTTGTTATTAAGTGGGAGGATATATCAAATGACCACTTTTTCAGTATGTATTCTAGAAACGAAGCGTATTACTAAGATATTGTCTTGATCTAAAATCCATGTACAATTTGTTTTGAAATATCTTTCAAAAATATTCCTTTTTATAAAATATACCAGTAAGGAATTTATTAAACGTCAAGTCTGAATTATTTTTACTCTGAAGTAAAACATGCATGTCCTTTTTAATAGGCCACATTTAAGGGATGGATGGATATAATGTACGCAGCAGTTGATTCCAGAAATGTAAGTATTCCTTATATTCTAAATGTTTTTATAACATTGATTAGGTGGTTAAATTAATTCAACAAAGTGTCAGCAGCCAAATGAAATGATTCTATGTTGACTAAATATATTTAGAAAAAAGTATGACAGGTTAATATGCCAGTATAGCAATGTTTATCAGAAAGATCTTACTAAGATAAAACATGAATTATTTGGAAAATCAGACAAAAATAACACAAATTCATTTGTTCAGTAACTATCCTTCTTTTAAATATTTTTTATTTTGCTTCCTTTTTATCTACAAATTATATAATAAATAGTGATTTTTGTGTGCGGGAGCACATGTGAAGAAATATGTAAGTTCCATCGGTAGTTGAAATATATAGTTACCCTCCATATTAGCATGAAAAGTTACAGATATTGTCCTGGCAGCCTTAGATTTCTGTGATCATCTCTATCAAATAATCATATTTCAATTTGTGTAAAAGAATGGTTTTATCCATAAATTTACTGGAGCCTTTAGCAATGCTATTATCACTTCTGTGGCCAGCAGATTCCTGTAAGTTTATAACACCAAAGTAAAGACCTACTTTATTTCATTTCAGCCTCTTTCATGCTTCATGATAGGAACTGAAATTCTTGCTCACTCCAAGTTTGCTCTCCAAAACTTTGTAAAATTTAGTATTTTCTATCAGCCTACATCTTTCCACTCTGAAGCCCAATCTGCTTAGTCTATCAGCATAAAGAATAACTCCCATCCCTGTAATCTTTAAACTGACCTAATAGAGTTTGGTCTTATCTTTCTTGAATTACATTTCCCATAGCTTCAGTTTTATGTTGAGTACCTTTCCGATAACTTCCAGTTATTTTATTTCACTTTGTTACTTATATTTTGTTTTGTGTATTTGGTTGGTTTTTAACGTTGTTGTCCTGAGCAGGACATGAATCTGTAAGGAAGCTATCTACAGTGACTCTCTTACCTCTTTATTAAGTTATGTGATAACTCAATGCCTGTGTGTTATAAGCACAATCTAAGGATTAAATTATCAATTGAGGATTTATAAAATAGACTGTGCAATTGTCTACTCAATTTGAAAAATTCGATGACTGTTATAATATTAGAGTATGATGCCAAACATCTAAATGAAAAATTTAATTCTTATTTGCTACCTTAATTCATGTTTACATGAATAATTGCTTTTAAGCATATTCAATACATATTTATGGAAGTAAAATTTTTTTCTAATAATTTTTAAGTTACTAAAATTCAGTACCTTAAAAACTTGCCAAATTTAACACATTACTGTCCAAATAGAAAAATATTTAATTGTATTTATAGTTAAAAAAAATTCTGGAGTGTCATAATAATATTTTTCACATGAAAAACAACATAATTTCAGAGATTTTTTAAAGAGATACTTGATGCAGAAAACACCTGAAGTATTACTAAGAATAATATTTTCTATTCTCATGAAAAAGTACCAATGATATCTCCAGCATTAACATGTATTGTAGTATTTTACAAAATATTCTCCTTTGGTAGGTGGAACTTCAGCCTAAGTATGAGGAAAGTCTGTACATGTATCTTTACTTTGTTATTTTCATCATCTTTGGGTCCTTCTTCACCTTGAACCTGTTTATTGGTGTCATCATAGATAATTTCAACCAGCAAAAAAAGAAGATAAGTATTACTAATATTTTCTCTCCCTCTGAGATAGAAAAATTATTATCTAAAATGTTTTCTCTGCCAATTGCATACTTGAATTCAGAAACCAAAGAGAAGTATAATTAAAGCCTATTTTTCTTCCTCTGACTCTACCATCCACTACTCATTTCGGGCTGTAAAAAGCTAAGAATAACTGTTCCACTCCTTTGTGCATAGGATCACAAAACTTTCCCCCCACACACACTTTTTTTAAATTAAGAAGCCACTCGCTCTGTCTTTTTTTTTTTTTTTTTAATTTTTTTTTTTTATTTTGGCATATTATGGGGGTACAGATTTTAAGGTTTCAATAAATGCCCATTTCCCTCCCTCCCCCCAAAAGTCTGAGTCTCCATCATGACCATCCCCCAGATGGTGCACATCTCACTCATTATGTATGTATATACCCACCCCCCTCCCCCCTCCCCCCTCCCACCTGCCCAATACCCTATTACTGTAGTACCTATGTGTCCACTTAGGTGCTACTCAGTTAATACCAGTTTTCTGGAGAATATATCTGGTGCTTGTTTTTCCATTCTTGGGATACTTCACTTAGTAGTATGGGTTCCAGCTCTAACCAGGAAAATATAAGATGTGCTATATCACCATTGTTTCTTAGAGCTGAATAGTACTCTGTCTTTTAAAAGAAGATAATTAGAAAAAAACTAGAGAACAACCCAGGCATAAACCTTTTTCCCAAAGTCAACTTGTTTTTTCCCTACAACTCCCCTGTATAAAATGCACCCATGCCACTGCTCCCTCACTGGCGTCAAACATTCTCCTGGTTTTTTAATACTTGATATTTGGTAGATAAAAACTGTATTCTATTTTAATTTTTATGGCTTTTATGGCTCATAGATTTGAACATGTTAAGTGCCTTTTAGCCATTTGTAACTCTTCCTTTATGTACTGTCGTTTAATCTCATGTGCTCATTGTGTTTGCTTATTGTATAATGAGTGCTTTTTTTCACTACGGAACATTCCTTCCCCATGCCCTTTTTTCATATTACTAAGAGTATTCTGTAGTCAGTATCAGGCTACTTCGGTCACTTTCCAGCCTGCGTTCCAATCCTGGTCCCTACTGGCCTGTCCCATACTTGTGCTATGAGCTCTGAGGTATCCCCTAACTCACCTACCAACTAGTCCAGTTTTCTTCCCACCCCTTTGTTCCAATTCTTGACAGAGTTAAAATGGCTTTTTATGAGTAAATTCAAACAGACTTTTTAAGTCTTTGCTACATTTAAATAAGAAAATCATTGCCTTTAGCTTCAGAAAGGTAGTATGGATAGTGTAAGGAACCAGGTATTTATCATAGTATCTCCATGAACTAAATTTTACCACTCACTAAGTGTATGATTTTGTTAAAAATATTTTCTCAGAGTTTCTGGGTTTTTTTCCTTATAAGATAATATAATAATAATAAAGTCAATTTTGAATGATTATAAGAATTAAATAAGAATTATGGTACCTAAAAAGGACTTTAATTTTTTCAAATTTAAAGTCCCAGGTATAATTATACTAATTGGTTGAATATTACATTTTCTTTTTTAACCATCCTTTTCTTATTTTAAGTTTAACATTGAACAATTATGTCAAAGGAACACAGTTTTAACCAGTTTGATTTTTCTTTTCTATACTTTGGAGGTCAAGACATCTTTATGACAGAAGAACAGAAGAAATACTATAATGCAATGAAAAAATTAGGATCGAAAAAGCCACAAAAGCCTATACCTCGACCAGGAGTAAGAAATACCAAATAATATGGGAGAAAATATACAAAACCAAAAACTTGCATGGGTTTTCTTACCGAAGAGAAAGTAACTAACATTTTCAGTAGCAAACATTTCTTCCGCTTTTAGAGTGTTATTTACCTTTTATGGTAATGGTAAAAAATTAAAAAAGAACAACAAGAAACAGAAAATGCACCCTGTCTTTAAGGGATTTAGAACGAGATGACTAGAATCCAAGCTAATTGGCCAAAGGACACAAATTGACATGCACAGGAGAGAGTTGATCGTATGATTCAAGAATGGTTGCTAAGTAATATCAGGGAAGAGAGTAAATCTTTAGATGTGGCTAAAATATACTCAGTTTTCTACTAGATTGATACATTCATGAAGTGTTGAGTGAAATAACACCTTACTTCTATTTCATTTTTTAGTAGAGGTACTGAGTGTTTTGGAAGAGAAAATAATTCCAGCATTTACTATTCATATATATGACTATAAAGTTTGAAGTTACTAAGGTCTATAGTTGTCAGGGTCAATAATTACAATTCATGATGATAAATAACAATTCTCCTATTCCCATGGTGAACCAAATTAACTTCTGTGAAAATGGGAAGGTATTATTCCATACTGTAATGATTTTTATGATAATGATCTGTGAGGTTAAAATAATTCTTAGAGTTCATCAAGGAACAAAATACTAGTGAACATTCATATTCCCCCCAGTGCTAGCTAAATATTGCCCTTCAGTGAATGATAACAAATATATACTTTCCTCTGTTAAAACTTAGTACTGCAAATAGAATTCCTCACTGCCCCAAAAAAATAATCCTGCGGAAGCCTGCAGTGACTGACACTGGCAAAACTGGTGAGCAGAATCACAGATCAATGACAAAGGACATGAATTTGTTGATATCAAAAAATAAGGAATGATATCCTGAGCTGATTATCCTTGTGGAGTTTCAGCATTCTTTGTCTGATCATGTCAGTAAAAGCTATTTTATAGAAGAACGTCAGTATTGGCAAATGTGGGATTTAAATGTGTAATATTGTTCTCACTCAAATGTGGGAGCTAAATATTAAAGTAATTGAGCACATGGAGACAGAGGATAAAATGATGGTTACCAGAGGCTGGTAGGGTAGCAGGAAGGGAGGATAACCTGGGGATGGTTAATGGGTACAAAAATATAGTTAGAATGAACAATATTTGATAACGCAACAAAGTAACTGTAATCCAAAGTAAGTTAGGATATACTTTAGAATAACCAAAAGAGTGGGAATTGGAATGTCCCTAACACAAAGAAATATTTTAATAATAAGTACCTGAGGTGATGGATAACCCGATTATCCTGATTTGATTAATTCACATTGTATGCTTGTATCATGCACCCTATAAATATATACAACTCTTATGTACTCATAATAAATAAAAATAAAAAAATTAAAATAAATAAATAAATGCATAATGTTAAAGGATGTGTCCCAGAAATCCCAAATTCCCTTAACAATTCTTTGAAAATAAAACAAATGATATGTTAACAGACACTATATTTTTAAATGGCTGCATAATCCAACTGATCATGAGAAAGTCTAGTAAAAAAAAAATGAAACAGGGTTTTTCTCATAATTTTAAAATGTTGATGTGCATTGCTTATCTCTGAGTAGAATGTATGCAGTGTTTTTTTTAAGCAGAAACCCTCTTTGGACAAGGGATTGTTATGCTGAGGAGTACATATTGGTAAATAACCATTTAGATTCCTAAATTTTAAAAACTAATGTACTATAAAGCATTCTTACAAAAGTCAGGGCCAATGGCTACTATGTACAAAACTAGAAAGTCAATTAATGCAGGAAGTACTTATGTAGGTGCTAATGTACACGAGAAAACTCCTTTGTTGCTAAAAGCATTTCTGTTTCTTTACAGAACAAATTTCAAGGAATGGTCTTTGATTTTGTAACCAGACAAGTTTTTGACATAAGCATCATGATTCTCATCTGTCTTAACATGGTCACAATGATGGTGGAAACAGATGACCAGAGTGAACATGTGACTAGCATTTTAGCACGCATCAATCTGGTGTTCATTGTGCTGTTCACCGGAGAGTGTGTGCTGAAGCTCATCTCCCTTCGCCATTATTATTTTACCATTGGCTGGAATATTTTTGATTTTGTGGTTGTCATTCTCTCCATTGTAGGTAAGAAATATTTAAAATCTTTTAAATTCAGCTCAATAAACATGAAAGTTGGAAGCCTCAAGTTTAGATCAGAGGTCATCCCAGCGTTTAGAGATAACCACTATGAATATTTTGATGCATTTATCCAGGTGTGTTTGTTTTTCTTATGAAATGAGGCTCCTACTATATATCAGTATTGTATCCTGTTCTATCCATTTTAGACACTAACTATCTTATGTAGTGAAACCTCATTTGTTTGAACTAGAACTGTGCTATTAACTAAGATAAAAAGGTGTTCATTATGTTGAGAATGAAGAACCCATACAATATCTAGATTTTTATGTTGAGAAGAAGGTTAGAAATCTAGTCTGCTGCTCAGGAAAGACATTGCATTAGAGACAGACATGGAATCACCAGCATGTTGATAGTAGCAGAAGCTGGTTACAAAAGAAGGAAAAGCATAGAGTAAAAAGAGAATAAAAACGAGAACCAAACATTAACAAATGCTCACTAGATGCAACTAAAGCTCCAGTGAAGTTGGAGAAGCTCCAGAAGAAGTACCTGTCTGCAGGGCCTGAATTATTCATTCTTTCATAAATAAGATGATATCACTGGGCCAATATTTTACCGTTCCAAATGGGGCACCTCTGTTGGGCAAGTGTTCGTGCCATTCCCCCCAGAAGAAATTGACCTTATATCCAGCTCATATGTTGTAAATAGCCTATGATTCCCATGCTAATTCTTGGTTATAATCAGAGTATCAAAGCTATATTCACATATTTCTCCCTCTCTCCCTCTACACAAACACACACACACACACACACACACACACACACACACATGCACTTAATACATACAGAATGAGGGATTTTTAACTTGAAGGCATTTAGTTTCTTGAACTCCTCTTTTTTTTTAAATTTATAAAAGTACAATTTTCATTTAAAAGGCAAATAGAGAAGCTTACAAGAGAGTTGAGATTCCAATGTCAGACACAGGAGACCAAAAAGAACATTAACCTGGGATCCTTTTAGAAATTCACCAGAACGTACATAAATAAGTATATAAGAATATTATAGTAAAAGCTTAAGGAAGCATCAAGTTCACAAATAGATGAAAATAGTATCACAAACTGCAAATACTTTTTGATGGCTAGGGAGTGAAAAGAGAATTTAGAATTTGGTAATTTCAGAAAAAGTAATTTGTATTCATATAAATTTGTACTGTTGGCTCACTGCTGTTCAGCCAGACTTGTACATTTTTTTTTAATTATTTTTTTTATTTTGGCATATTATGGGGGTACAGATTTTAAGGTTTCAATAAATGCCCATTTCCCCCCCTCCCCCCAAAAGTCTGAGTCTCCATCATGACCATCCCCCAGATGGTGCACATCTCACTCACTATGTATGTATATACCCGCCCCCCTCCCCCTCCCACCTGCCCAATACCCTATTACTGTAGCACCTATGTGTCCACTTAGGTGCTACTCAGTTAATACCAGTTTGCTGGAGAATATATCTGGTGCTTGTTTTTCCATTCTTGGGATACTTCACTTAGTAGTATGGGTTCCAGCTCTAACCAGGAAAATATAAGGTGTGCTATATCACCATTGTTTCTTAGAGCTGAATAGTACTCCAGACTTGTACATTTTTAACTTACATTTTAAAAAATTCTGACTTGGGTTTTATGTAAGCTAAAAATAGTTCATAAACATACCTTAAAGATGAAAAAAATTACTATAATCCTTATAGTTGAATGTATTGCTTAATGTAAAAAAGTTTATTTGTAATATGTATTACATACAATTATATATATTATATGTTTGTCATATTTAAGATTATGTTACTGAATTTCAGTAATCAGAACTCTACTTGGAGCGTTTAAAGACATGTAAGCATTATTTTAATGAATAATTTCTTCATTGATTGATATTCTTATTGTTTATTCATAGGTATGTTTCTTGCCGAGCTGATAGAAAAGTATTTTGTGTCCCCGACCCTGTTCCGTGTGATCCGTCTTGCCAGGATTGGCCGCATCCTACGTCTGATCAAAGGAGCAAAGGGGATCCGCACGCTGCTCTTCGCTCTGATGATGTCCCTTCCTGCTTTGTTTAACATCGGCCTCCTGCTCTTCCTGGTCATGTTCATCTATGCCATCTTTGGGATGTCCAACTTTGCCTATGTTAAGAGGGAAGTTGGAATTGATGACATGTTCAACTTTGAGACCTTTGGCAACAGCATGATCTGCCTGTTCCAAATCACCACCTCTGCTGGCTGGGATGGATTGCTGGCACCTATTCTCAATAGTGGACCACCTGACTGTGACCCAAATAAAGCTAACCCTGGAAGCTCAGTCAAGGGAGACTGTGGGAACCCATCTGTTGGGATTTTCTTTTTTGTCAGTTACATCATCATATCCTTTCTGGTTGTGGTGAACATGTACATTGCGGTCATCCTGGAGAACTTCAGTGTTGCTACTGAAGAAAGTGCAGAGCCCCTGAGTGAGGATGACTTTGAGATGTTCTATGAGGTTTGGGAAAAGTTTGATCCTGATGCGACCCAGTTCATGGAATTTGAAAAACTATCTCAGTTTGCAGCTGCTCTTGAACCTCCTCTTAATTTGCCACAACCAAACAAACTCCAGCTCATTGCCATGGATTTGCCTATGGTGAGTGGTGACCGAATCCACTGTCTTGACATCTTATTTGCTTTTACGAAGCGGGTTCTGGGAGAGAGTGGAGAGATGGATGCTCTCCGTATACAGATGGAAGAGCGATTCATGGCTTCCAACCCTTCCAAGGTCTCCTATCAGCCAATCACTACAACTTTAAAACGAAAGCAAGAGGAAGTATCTGCTGTTATTATTCAGCGTGCTTACCGGCGCCACCTTTTAAAGCGAACTGTAAAACAAGCTTCATTTATATATAATAAAAACAAACTCAAAGGTGGGGCTAATCTTCTTGTAAAAGAAGACATGATAATTGACAGAATAAATGAAAACTCTATTACAGAAAAAACTGATCTGACCATGTCCACTGCAGCTTGTCCACCTTCCTATGATCGGGTGACAAAGCCAATTGTGGAAAAACATGAGCAAGAAGGCAAAGATGAAAAAGCCAAAGGGAAATAAACAAAAACACATAAAAATAATTGGGTGACAAATTGTTTACAGCCCATGAAGGTGATGTCTTTTTGTCAACAGGACTCCTTTAGGAGGTCAATGCCAAACTGACTGTTTTTACACAAATCTACTTAAGGTCAGTGCCTACAATAAGACAGTGACCCCTTGTCAGCAAACTGACTCTGTGTAAAGAGGAGACGACCTTGACAGGAGGTTACTGTTCTCACTACCAGCTGACACTGCTGAAGACAAGAGACAAATGGCTATTCAGATTGTAGGGACCAGTTTGAAAGGGTGCAAACCTATCAATTGGGGGTTGTTTAACATGAAACACTTTAGTATAGTAATTGTATCCACTGTTTGCATTTCAACTGCCACATTTGTCATATTTTTACAAAATCTGTTAGTGGATTCATCTTTTTTTTAATCCATATGTTTATTATATGTGACTATTTTTGTAAATGGGGTTTCTGTTGGGAAATAGATTAAAGGACCTCATTAACAGGTGTGCCACCTGGGTGGTATGGCAACCACACAGCCCTCCCATCTACACAAAGACACGGTTTGCATGAGGGCATGCTGCACTTAGAGATCATGCATGAGAAAAAGTCACAAGAAAAACAATGAGTTCTTAAATTCCATCCATATTTCTGGGAGGGGCGATTGGGTGATAAGTGGAGGTGCTTTGTTGATCTTGTTTTGTCAAATCCAGCCCCTAGACCAAGTAGATCACATGTGGGTAGGCCATTAAATCTTAGCAGGTGCAAACTTCATTCAAATGTCTGGAGTCATCAAGATTATGTTTCTTGTTATCATATTTAAAAAAACTCAAATAATGAATATTGCCCTCTACCCTCCACCCCCAGAAGACTGACTTGACCAAAATAACCCTTTATAAATTTCTGCTTAATCCTGTACTTTGTTTAGCCATCTTCAGCTCTCAGCAAGGTTGATACTGTACATGTTAATGAAATGCTATTTATTATGTAAATAGTCATTTTACCCTGTGGTGCACGTTTGAGCAAACAAATAATGACCCAAGCACAGTATTTATTGCATCAAATATGTACCACAAGAAATGTAGAGTGCAAGCTTTACACAGGTAATATAATGTATTCTGTACCATTATAGATAGTTTGGATGCTATCAATGCATGTTTATATTACCATGCTGCTGTATCTGGTTTCTCTCGCCGCTCAGAATCTCACTTATGAGAAACCATATGTCAGTGGTAAAGTCAAGGAAATCGATCAACAGATCTAATTTCTTTAAGTCATTAAGCAATAGTTTGCAGCACTTTAACAACTTTTTGGTTATTTTTAAATGTTAAGTGGATAACATATGGTGTATAGCCAGACTGTACAGACATGTTTAAAAAAACACTGCTTAACCTGTTAAAATGTGTTTAGAATTTTATAAGCAAATATAAATACTGTAAAAAATCATTTTATTTTATTTTTCAGCATTATGTACATAAATATGAAGAGGAAATTATCTTCAGGTTGATATCACAATCACTTTTCTTACTTTATGTCCATAGTACTTTTTCATGGAAGAAATTTGCTAAATAAGAAATGAAAACAAGACTGGATAGTTGTAGATTTTGGCTTTTTTATTAAATTTGCTAATTTTGGATTATTTCATAATTTTAAGGGGCAAAATAGGTTCACGACACATCTAAATTATGCTTTGCAATTGGAAAGGGTATCAAATTTTATTTACACTTCTGGTAGTGTCTGCACTGACTGAACTGGAATGCTTATTTTTTAGTTTTGATCTTTTCTTCTAACTTCTGTTTATGTTTCCATTTCTTTGGAGTCATGCTGCTCTAGATTGTTCAAAATACAATGTGGGCTTCACGTTTTTGTTTTTTTTCCCACAAGAACAGAGAGTAGTGAACTTACATAGTCAATTACATCAGGACATTATGTGTTTCTTACAGAAGCAAACCGTAGGCTCCTCTTTTTTCTTAAAACTACTTAGATAAAGTGTATTGGTGAACTGCATGCTGGAAAATGCTACTATTACCCTAAATGATGCTAAACAACATTAAAAATGTGCAAAACTAATAAAGATTACAGTTTTTATTTTATTGTTTGCCCAGTTACATTTTGTTAACAGTGTATTATAACAAATAGAGATATTTTTATTTATTTTATAAATTGGGGGAGAGGGGGAACTAAACACACACACACACACACACACACACACACACACACACACGCACAGACCTACCTGGCTGACAAGAAAACCTGGGGTAGAAATGTCCTGGGAGGAATGACCTCCCAGGGTGGCTACAAGCACCAAATGTGTTTTATGTTGGGAGAAACAACTGGTGCTAGATCATAAGGTGGCGCCTCTAGGAGGAAGAGAAGTATAGGAACCAGAGCAGTGGTGATGAGCTAGGAAAAGAAGCCCTTAAATCATCATTAACAAATTTCAAGTTGCCATGTCTGAGTGGGTACTTTGCTTCTCCAGAACCACTCTCCATGCTTCTCCACCCTGCTGTGTGTCCTAGGACGGTGACTTCTGCATTGCATCAATGGACTCCCCAACCCTTTATCTCCCAATTGGTTTGGCCAATGGGAAGCTCTAGCAGGAAAGCACTAGAGAGAGAAGAGTAGACTAGCAATATTTACTACCCAGTTCCTTCTTTGCTGGGTTGCCCTGGGTTGGCAGTGGCTGCATCCCTTCCCTGAAAGTCATAGTTCAGGCACACTGCCTTCTCCTACAACTACAATCACTTTCTCTGGGGTCTGGTAATCACTCCTCCCCTTGCTCTTTTAGGCCTGTTGCTGGACTGGAAGTGCTTCCCTGTTCTTTGTAGCTTTCATCTAACCTGCTGACACCTTTGTAAATGGCTCCTTCAGGGAAACCTCTATGCCTTATTTTAGCATGCCATCTGTTTCCTGCCTAGCTGGTACAAAGTTAAATAGCTCTTGAAAGTCAGCAAGAGGCAAAGCTTTGCCTTGTATCAGTTTGTGGGCTTAACCTATCTGGCTTTGGCAGATAGAAAAATAGTAACTGAGGAACCACAAGGAAGACAAGTGCAGAATTCACAGAAAATTAATAGTCTAAATAAATTTATCTAAATTTCTGAGGGAAGAAAAGCCTTTACTTGTCATCAGTTAAAGTCAGAAGGAGGAACATGGCTGTGAACAAAAAAGGAACAGTAAGGAACAGTGCTTTTCTCATCCTTGTACAATTCACTGACCTCATCTCTGCATAACATCATCATTCTAAAACAATGCAATAATTAATTCTGTTATATTAGTAGCTGAAAAATATTTCCTATTTCTGACCAAAGTAAGTAATAATTACAGGATAAACCCTACAGATTTTGTATACTACACAACCATACCACTGGTACCTTTCCAAAGACAAAGAGAAGAACTGGTGAAACATAACCATATGAATCTCATTTGGTATTATTCATTTTGGTATTATTTTGCATAATATTTGCTGTGCCAAAAAATAGTTAATGCTCAAATAATGATGAGGTGATGTCAATAGGACACAGAAACCAACTAAAAGAGACTTTCCATTAGCCAAATCTGGGGCAACTTGAGCATAAAATAAATAATGATAGTAATAGATTATAACTGGTTGAACAAAATAAAAATCCACATGTATATTCTGATATAGATAAATGAAGCAAAAGAAAAATCTCCTTCTTACAATAGAATGTTAACTAATAGATATAGAAGAAATAATAGAGTCAATCACCATTTGGCCATCATTGTAATGAAAACTGATTTTTACAAGAATCAATGAATGATAAAACTCATGGGTGAAAGTTTGATAAAGAATAGGAGAGTTATATTATCTCAAAGTATCTCTTCTCTATTAATTAAAAATTTTATAAAGAAGAAAATTTATTTTGGAGAAATACAGCAGACACTACCTTCAAATCTATCACCAATTATGAAATCAACTGATATCGTGTGCCTCCTGACAAAATACACTGAAAAAGTCACATCACTTCTTGGTATCCAGTGAAAATTTCATAAACAGAATATAACCATAAGGAAAAGCAAATCAAGAACATTCTCTAAAATAACTGGACTGAACTCTTTAAAAGTATCAATGTCATGAAAAACAAAGAAAGGCTAAGGAACTGCATGAGGTTGAGGGGCCATGACAACTAAACACAATGTAGGATTCTGGATTGGATATCAAACTGAAAAAAGAACAGTGATAAAGAATATTATTGGGAATGCTGAGTATATTTGAATATGGACTGTTGATAAGTATAAATTAGTGTTATAATAGTGTTAAATTTCCTAATTTTATTAAGGCTATTATTCATACATGAAAATAGAAAATGTTCTTGTTTTTGGAAAATACATATGAAAGTATGTAGGGGTGACTGAGATGATGTCTGCAGCTCACTCTTGAATGGGTTCAAAGGAAAACGAATTACATGTATATATGTAGATACACAGATACAGATGTGTGTGTGTGTGTGTGTGTGTGTTTAGAAAGAGGAGGATTTTGTGTTGCTGTTATGTTGTTGAAGTGTTGATGTATGTGAGTTCATGCTGTCATCTGTTTCTTATGTCCTGGACTTTATGATTTCTACCCTCAAATTTAGATCTAAGGATCTCTAATTACTTAACAGTTTACTGGATTTTAACTACTATTCTTGTTTCCTAGCAGTCATCTTTCTGAAGAGTCACTTAAATTATTGTGTTCCTTGCTCTTTGTGATAATCCCTATTTGCTGAAACTAAGAATATTTCAGGAGAGACTGTGACACAGTGGTCAAGATCCCAGTGTTTGAAGCTAAACAGATTTAATTCGGAACCTTGTGATCTACACCCTGGTGATTCTGTCCATATGGTAATAGGTGGCTGTTGGCTGTCTAAGCTGAGGCCCTGACATTGTGAGTGTAAATAATAACTCCAAACACAATTCCACAGAGCAGCACCCACATGAAAAGGCTCCTCGATGCCTGTAGTTAAGCCAGGAAATTAAGAATAATGTTATGTTTATAAAGCTGAGCATAGTCCATTTGAAGATCTTTATTCCAATATTGTGTCTTTTAGATATTTTTCTAAAGACTTACATCATTTAATGTTAAAATGCTCTTTTGAAATGATGGTGAGAATAAATGATAATGGGTTATTTGTCTTAACATTTTATTTGGTTAGAGGACAAATTGGCAACCCTGGGTTGGTCCTCCCATTTGTATTTTACTGATGTGTGAAATCCGAAAGCCTAGGAACCACTGGGATAGACGACTCAACCACACAAGTTTGTATGTTTGTATATATGTACCGCAAAGCTTAGACATTCAAACTATATTAACTTTTCATATGAAAGACAGCAAATATGTCCTGTAATTGCATATTCGTCATGTGTGCACTGAAATTTTATATTTTTATGTAAGAAAATAAATGTGTTTCTAAATCACTATGAATTTAGTATTATAAAATGTTCATAATAAAAAAAATTGCTTCAATAAGGTACAGCTGATAGTACTGTTCTTCCTGGCACATGGGAATGTTCTGCTGAGGTTGTCAGACAACATCGATTTAATCAGCATGGCAGCAAAGGCACTAGAGGAGGAAAATACTCCAGACAGTCAAGTATAGTGGGGAAAGTTGCATCACAAAGAAATTTTTTGAATCACTGGTGGATAATCTGCAATGTCAGCTGATTATTCAATATTGCTCCAGTCCTGTATCATCCCCTCAGAACACTTCTCATATTTGCAGATCACTCTGCCGCTCACTTCATCACAAACAAGAAGACATTATCACAAACTTCCTCAACTTCTTTGTGAAATATACCTAAGTCATCGTTTGCTTCCCTTTCTTCCCCTCCCCTCCCTTCCTTTTCCATTTCCTTTTGTTTCTTTCCATTCTCTTCATTTCTCTTCCCTTTGCTTTGCTTCCTTTCCTTCTCCATTCTTTCTTTCCCTCCCCATTGTTCTTTTCCCTTCCCCCTACCTTCAATTCTTCGGTCCCTCTCTCCCTTCCTTCTACCTTTTCGGGGATCAGTTTTCCCCATTCATTTCTACATTCTCTGATAACTTGCTCTATGAGTTGTTCCCCTTGTCTGGTATCTTTATTCTCTTCTTCTTGACTGATGTTTTTGTCCACCTTTGCATTTTCAAAATCAGTTTTTCTAATCTTGAAAAATAACTTTGCTCCACCCTAATGCATCTTTATCCATTGTCCTGTTGTTACTTCATTCTTTTTAAGATTAGCTTCTAAAACCAGGGCTGTATATTTACTTTTCACTCTTGGTTAAATTTGAAAGAAAGTCCCAGTGATATTTATGAGAAAATATAACTGCGAATTGTCTTGTTGACATAAGTGCTTTGAGTTTTCAAAACGCTGTGCTAGCTATTAGTCTTCCCAATAACATTATGAGGAAAGGGCTAGAAAGTACAAAAGGTGGACATAGTAACAAAGAGCATTACCTGTATGGAGCAAAGATATACATACTAATCTGGTTATCATGAATTATATCTCCTCTATTTAGTGTTTACTTACAAGGGCATGACATTCACAGAGCAAGGCAATTATTAACTGCAGCATATTTGGTTTGTTTGGTTTCTCATTCAGGAATGTAACCTTTATTTAGGAGGACACAGAAAGCAGAAAGTTCTTAAAATAAATTTATTAAAAATTATATTTTTAATAATAAATTCTTCATGAAAAATATATTATTAGAGAAAAGTTAATTTTTTCACTAAGGTTTTACTGAAGTCACTACCCCTATGTTATGGAAACTTGCCATGATGCATGTATTTTGTTGGAAAGTATTGAGATACAGGTCTTATCTTTTTTCTTAAAGCTGTTTGAAGTAAGTTGTGACTCTAACAGATTCATATACTGAACCAATGAGGAGTCTTAATTCTTCCAGAGCATTTTCTCTCTCTTTCACACTCTCAAATCTGACTGCTACTTCTACTGATCTACAATTAGACAAATATAATCTTTATTCAGTCTTAATGTTTGGTGGATTTTTCAAATTTGATGGTGATGATCATCACCACCTTCTCCTTTAAATTGCATCTTCCTTTGTTTTCCATAAAACTAGACTATCTTAGGCCTTTTTCTATATCCTTAAATTTTTGCTTTTACCCTTTATTGTTTTTTTCTCTCCTTTTAGATTAACACTGCAGCATTAGCCTTTTTACTGAGCTGGTGCTGCACTTCCAACTGTCTGTTGCATATTTGGCTATCACCTTCAACCTAACGTGTCTAGAACTGGTCTCTCCTTTCTCTCTCTTTCTCTCTCTCTCTCTCTCTCTCTCTCTTTCTCTCTCTCTCTCTCTCTCTGTCTGCAACCAACAAAACTAGCCGGAAGTCAACCTGCTCCCCCAATGTCTGTTATTGTTAAAGTTATCCTTCTAGTTCAGCAAAAGAAATAAGCACAAATTACAGAGTATATTGAGGAACAAAAGAGTACATCTATGTGAGGATACAAGGAAGACTATAACTGGGTAATTTCTGATCTAGGTTTTGAAGAACAAAAGGAATAGGACAGCCCAGACAGCAGTAATATCATAGACTGGTGTGGTCAAAAGCATAGACTCTGGAGTCAGATTGCCTGGATTTAAATCTCAGCTATATAATGATATTACTTGCTATCTGAATAACCCTCAAAATGTCTTAACCTGTCTTTGCCTTAATTGTATCATCTGTAAAATAGTAATAATAATTCTTATGAGGACTAAATGAGTTAATGGAAGTAAAGCTTTCAGATTAACAGTTCCAGGCATATGATTACTAGATCAGTCTTTGTTCCGATGATGACAATCCATGACACATATAAAATGAGAAAGAGGCTTGCAGTTCAAAGCACTTTCAACAGTTCAATATTGCTAATGTGAAAAGTGAGCACTGGCAGTGACTGAGAGCCAAGCAGGGACCTGATAATAAAGGGCCTTAAATGTATGATGGGAGCTTTGGGGATGCAGACCCCTTTAGAGATTTGTAAAAGAAATGAAGGTGGGTGTGGTGCGAACACATGTTTTCTTTAAGGCAAAGGACACAGAAAGCAAGGACATAATTTATGAAGTTACTGGGAAAACACAGGCAAGAAACGATGAGACATAAGCTTTGAATACCTTCCCTCTTTCTACCTAGTGCAACGAAGCCTCTTCTTCAGGACTCCATGACAGCTTCCTTGTTTGTTATTATTAGAAGAGAATTTTTTCTCCCATGAATTTCCGTGGGGTTTTGATGTATATGTCTAAACCCAGACACTTTTGTGAGTGAAGGAGGACATTAATTATGCTAAACAACAGACACAAACTGGGGCTGTTCTAGACACACCAGGATACAGGGTTACTTTATATATGCTATTTTACAGTACTTAATCCACATTTATGTGTAATTTCAAATGCAGGCTGTTTCCCTTCATCACCCTCATTTCTACTCTGTCACAAGAAAACACACAACATATGGTGCCTGATAGGTGGAGATGAACCTCTACAGTGCTTGACATACACAAGATGACCAGCAACTATTTAGTAAATGAGAAAATGAGTTAATTTTTAGCATTGCTCTAAATGATTCTTTTTAAAAAGTTATTTACCCCTCTAAAATCATTTTTTCATTATTCATACACAATTTCAGAGGGCTGTCTTATATGTAAGATATTCAAAGTAATAAACACCACAAAAGTTACAAATAAAAACAGACCTTGTTATATTATAGTAATATTGGATACATGTGACTAATATTTAAGTGAACATATATTACATGTATAAAAGCATATATACTATCTATTACCTATAGGAAAATAAACAGAGATATAAGTGTAGGTATAAGTATAGATATGTATGTACATAAATATTTCCAAGATATAGTCCATAAATTGATTTTTAACTCTTTAGAATTTAAAGGTTATAAGTACTCACCTCATTTTTAGCTATGGCATAACTATTGAGCTTGCCATTTTAAATTTATTTATTCCTATCTTCTAAAAGGAATTAGGGCTACTGGACCTTGTTTCCTCTACAGCATTACTTGGCCTGATTTTTATCTGCATTATTAATATCCATCTTTCATGAAGGATGGTGAAGAAATGTCTTGTTCAGCAGTATTTCTCACAGTAATAGAAACAAAAATTTCTAAAGGCAAACAAATTGTGCCTTTGATCAGCCTCAGTGGTAAGTGCAGCAATTTGTGCTAACTTAGAGAAAGTGTCTATTAAGTTATACTGACTGTTAACCTGAGATTGGTGGAATGCTAGAGCAAAGTATAGTAACTATAAATCTGTGAATATATAAATACAGAAGGAAGTAGATAATAGGATTTATGGGGAAAGGCTAAAGTACCTAGAAATATTTCTTTCAGAGAAGAAGAGCATGCAGAATGACATCATCAAAACACAGCAGAAGTTGTTCTATTTGTTATATGTCATGATTTTCTAAAATAAAACACATTAAGTATTAATTGTATGAAATTTAGCTTGAAACTAGTCAGATATGTTTTAGAACTTTATGATACTCCCCTTTCCCTACACCAAAACCTAGATATTTCCATGGTACCCTCCCTGGATCATGCTTTAAATGTCTAAATCAATCACACAATAACCCCAATATGGTGGGCTCCAAGACCCTGGGCTATTATATAACTTTTCTTAACTTTCAATAATCTTACAACAGGTGTTTTGTGTGTGTTTTTTTTAACTCATCTAATTCTGAAAATTTACCAGGGCAATAGTTAAAAATACGATTCCATGTCTCACCTCAAATTAAATCAGAATCCAGATGAAAAGACTTGAATATGTCTATTGAGTTTTACTAACAGTTAGAATGAGATAGGTGAAAGCTATAGCAAGCTCTCTAGGAGAGTCTTGTGATCTGCCAGTTTTCTTGTCGGTAGTTTGACCACACCCTGTATGTTCTTTCCCAAACAGATGTTCTCATTCTTTTCAATGTGGATAGGCTGAGACTTTTTAAAATCTTTAAGAGTTGGTTTCTTTTTGCTTAAAAATTCCATCTTTAAGTAGTCATTTCTCTCTTCTCAAATTTTACTACAAGCAATTAGGAAGAGCCAGGTTGCTCCTATAATACTTCAACACTTAGAGATTTCCTCAACCAAATATATATTTCAGTCATTAAATATGAAATGTCTGGTTTTGAATCAAAAGTTTAGTTTATTACATCTCAAACAAAAAGCAATACAATGAATCAAAGTATGCACCTCAACTATCAACACAGTTTTGTCATCTTAATGGTAGCTTGTTTATGCCAGCAGCCAAGAAGCCTGAAGAGAGAGTGGTGATCAAATTGCCAAAGACATTTTGCACAGCTTGTTAAGAATTCAGTATTTTTCCTTACAAGAAGTGTTCCAAAATCTGGAAGAAGGGGTAGTCAGTTGGTGCAAGTTCTGGTATGAATATGCTGGATGACAGCATATTCAAATCCAGCTTCTGTAGTTTGAGCAGCATTGTTCTTTGCAAAATGTGGTGTTGCAAGAGGATTAGGCTGTCTCTATTGACCAATCTTGGCTGCTTGATCACAAGCCCCATCATTCATCCAGTTGGTTGCAGTAGACATCCACTGTAATTGATTGGCCAGGTTTCATGAAGCTATAGTGGATAATACCAGCACTGGACCACCAAGCACACACCATTAGCCTTTTTTGA
Organism: Microcebus murinus; assembly: GCF_040939455.1. NCBI lineage: Eukaryota > Metazoa > Chordata > Mammalia > Primates > Cheirogaleidae > Microcebus > Microcebus murinus. Next base: position 45,425,786 of record NC_134111.1, on the reverse strand, counting down.
TGAATATTCAGCTTTGAACTGTGTTTTGGCACTTCATCTTTATCCAAACTTTGTGCCGAATATGTGTGATTGTCAAAAAGAATCCATTTTTCATCCCACGTAACAATACGGTGTAGAAATGGTTCACCTTTATGTCCTGACAGCAAAGAAAGGCAAGCTTCAAGATGGTTTCTCTTCTGATGTTCATTTAATTCATGTGGACCTCATCGATCCAGGTTCTTTACCTGGCTGATATGTTTCAATGGTACAATACTATTGGAATAGTAATGCCAAACCTTGCTGCTAATTCACACATAGGTTGAGATGGATTCACTTCCACTACAGCTCATCATTTCAGCTCGTCGTTATCTGCCTTGGTTTCAGGTTACCCACATGGTTCACTTTCAAGATTAAAATCACCAGAATAGAACTTCTCAAGAAATTGACATACTGTGTGTTCATTAGCCACATCTTTCCCAAATACTTCATTGATATTTCAAGCTGTCTGCACTGCATTGGTTCCACTACGGAACACATATTCAAAAATAACGTGAATTTTTGGCTTACCCATTGTCTCACAAAAATTGTTCTAAAAAAATCTGAAAGATATTCACAAGCTAAAATGTGCATTTGAAAGACTGAAGATGTACCTTCACAATAAAATAAAATAAGGAGTATCAAAGGAAATGTCAGAGATATCAATTGTAGAACTTAGTACTTAAGGAAATCAGACAATTCATATTTAATAACCTAATAATTGCATAGCTTGCAAGTTCTACCTTCCACAAAACACTGGAATATGAACACAATTCAGCCAAGTTATTTGCTTGCCTCTTTATAACAAGGATAACCTTTTTTTCTAGTACTCAACATGTCCCTCATTTCTGGCTAAGACCTCCTCAAAATGGCCTTTACAGTCCATATTCCTGTCACTGTTCTGTTCAGGATTATTTAGGAACATTCTAAGAAGATTGGCACATTCTCTATGGTTCTTCACTTTTCTTTCTGGGCTCTGACTAGAATTGCCCTCAACATTCCATTCACAGTAATGTAGACTTTATTCCAGCATGCATCTCAAAATTCTTCCAGCCTCCATCCATTAGCCAGTTCCAAAGTTCAAAAGCTGCTCCCACATTTTCATGTATTTATTATAGCAGCACTGGTACCACTTCTTGGTACCAGTTTCTGCCTTACTTTATTCAGATTCCTACAACAGAATACCATGGACTGGTGGCTTATAAACAAAATAAATTTCATTGGCCCAGGCAAATAATTTATAAAGAAAACCCCAAAAGCAATCATAGCAACAACAAAAATAAATAAATGGGACCTGATTAAATTAAAAAGTTTCTGTACAGTCAAGGAAACTATCATTAGAGTGAATAGACAACCTACAGAATGGGAGTAAATATTTGCATGCTATACATCCAATAAAGGGCTAACTAGAATTTACATCGAACTTAGGAAAAATCAGCAAGGAAAAAAATCAAACAGCCCCATTAAAAATGAGCAAAAAACATGAACAGAAACTTTTCAAAAGAAGATAGACTAATGGCCAAGAAACATATGAAAAAATGCTTAACATCTCTAATCATCAAGGAAATACCAATCAAAATCACAATGGGATATCACTTAAGTTCAGTGAGAATGGCTTTTATCAAAAAGTCTCAAAACAATAAATGTTTGTGTGGATGTGGAGAGATAAGAACACTGGTGGGACTGCAAACTAGTACAACTTCTATGGAATGGAGTATGGAGATACCTCAAAGAACTAAAAATAGAACTACCATTTGATCCAATTATTCCACTACTGAGTATCTATCCAAAGGAAAAAAAAAAGACATTCTATAAAAAAGACATTTGCCCTAGAATGTTTATAGTAGCACAATTCACAATTGTAAAGATGTGGAAACAGCCCAAGTGTCCATCAATACATGTGTGGATTAACAAAATGTGTTATATGTATACTATGGAGTTCTACTCAGCCATAAAAAAAATGATGAATTACCTTTTGTATGATCCTGGATGGATCTGGAGCCCATTCTTCTAAGTGAAGAATGGAAAAACACACACCACGTGTACTCAGCATTAAATCGGTACTAATCAATCAAAATTTATGTGCATACTCTTATCTGTCTGACATCCAATAACATCCAATGTTATTACTATATGTCCACTTAGGTGTTGATCTGTTAACACCAATTTGCTGGTGAGTACATGTGGTGTTTGTTTTTCCATTCTTGTGATACTTCACTAAGTAGAATGGATTCCAGTATAATACAAGAGATTCTGGATCATCATTGCTTTTTGTGGCTGAGTAGAACTCCATGGTATACATATACCACAGTTTCTTAATCCACTCATGTATTGATGGACATTTGAGTTGTTTCTACATCTTTGCAATTGTGATTTGTGCTGTGATAAAAACTTGAGTGCAGATATCTTTTTTATAGAATGTCTTTTGTTCTTTTGGGTAGATGCCCAGTAATGAGATTGCTGGATCAAATGGTAGCTGTATTTGTAGCTCTTTGGGGTCTCCCCATATTACTTTCCTCAGAGGTAGGTTATACTAGTTTACAGTCCCAGCAGTAGTGTATGAGTATTCCTATCTTTCCACATCCACGCCAACATTTATTATTTTGGGACGTTTTGATAAAAGCCATTTTCTCTGGAAAGAATTGATATCTTATTGTGGTTTTGATTTGCATTTCCCTGATGATTAGAGATGTTGAGCATTTTTTCATATTTTCTTGGCCATTAGTCTATCTTCTTTTCAAAAGTTTCTGTTTATGTTCTTTGCCTACTTTTTGATAGGGTTGTTTGAATTTTTTCTTGCTGATTTTCCCGAGTTCTATATAGATTCTGGTTATCAGCACTTTATCAGATATGTAGCATGCAAATATTTTCTCCCATTCTCTAGGTTGTCTGTTTGCTCTCATGATAGTTTCCTTGGCTGTGCAGAGCTTTTTAATTTGACCAGGTGCCATTTCTTTATTTTTGTTGTTGCTGTGATTGCCTTTGGGTCTTCTTCATAGATCCTTTGCCTAGACCAATGTTTATAAGAGTTATTCCAACAATTTCTTCTAGAATTCTTATAGTTCCATGCCTTAGGTTTAAGTTTGTTATCCACCATGAGTTAATTTTTGTGAAAGGTTAAAGGTGCAAATCCTGTTTCTACATGTGGCTATGCAATTTTCCCAGCACTATTTATTTAATAAGGATTCTTTTTCCGCAGTGTATGTTTTTGTTTGCTTTGTCAAACATCAGATGGCAATATGAGGATAGTTTTATATCTGGATTCTCAGTTCTGTTCCATTGTCTATGTCTATGTCTCTGTTCCTGTGCCTATACAATGCTGTTTTAGTTACTATAGCCTTGTAGTATAGCTTGAATTGTGGTAAATTGATGCCTCCCAATGTGTTCTTTTTGCTTAAGATTGCCTTTGCTATATAGGGCTTTCTCTGGTTCCATACAAAACACAGAATTATTTTTCCTAGATCTGCAAAAAATTCTGTTGGCATTTTAATAGGTATTACATTGAATCTGTAGATCACTTTGGGTAGTTACTATAGACATTTTAACAATGTTGATTCTGCTGACCCGTGAGCATGGTATGGTTTTCCACCTGTTTACATCCTCTGCTATTTCCTTCCTCAGTGTTTCCTAGTTCTCCCTATAGAGGTCTTTTACCTCTTTAGTTAAATATATTCCTAGGTATTTTATTTTGTTTGTTGCTATTGTGAAGAGTATCTTTGATTTAGTTCTCAGTCTGACTGTTGTTGTCGTATAGGAATGCTACTGATTTCTATACATTGATTTTGTAACCTGAGACTTTGTTGAATTTGTTTATCAATTCCAGTAGTTTTATGGTAGAATCTTTGAGGTTTTCTAGATACAAGATCATATTGTCAGCAAAGAGCAATAGTTTGACTTGAGGTTACTATGAAAACATTTTATAACCAATTATTTTAGACTTATGACAACTCTACTTACAAAGAAATAAATAAGCAGAAATAAATATAAAAGAAATTCTATTGTTTAACTCCATCCCCCAACTTTTTAACTTTTTATTGTTTCCATCCATGTCTTTTTATACCATCTATCTCTCAAAAACTAGTAGTTATTTTTGATAGGTTTGACTTTTAGTCTTCCTACTTCAGACATAAGAGGTTTATACACTGTACTTATAGCAATAGAATATTCTTTCTTTGTGTATTTACTGTTACCTGTTAGTTGTATACTTTGAGATTATTTCTTATTAATATCTTTTCTTCCAGATCAAAGAACTCCTTTTAGCATTTCTAGTAGTACAGTCTGGTATTGATGAAATTCCTCTGCCTTTGTTTGGGAATATTTTTATTTCCCCTTCATATTTTTGCAGGATATAATATTCTAGGGGTTAGGTTTTTTCCTTCAGCACTTTGAATATGCCATGTCACTCTCTCCTGGCCTGTAAGGTTTCCATTGAGAAGTCTACTGCCATATGTACTATAGTTCCTTTATGTTTTCTTTCTTTCTCTCTCTCTCTTTCTTTCTTTCTTTCTTTCTTTCTTTCTTTCTTTCTTTCTTTCTTTCTTTCTTTCCTTTTCCTTTTCTTTCCTCTCCTCTTCTCTCCCCTCCCCTTCCCTCCCCTCTACTCTCTCTCTCTCTCTCTCTCTCTCTCTCTCTCTCTCTCTCTCTCTCTCTCTCTCTCTCTCTCTTCCCTTCTTTCTTTCTTTGCTCCCCTCCTTAGGACCTTTTCTTTATCCATGACCTTTGGGAGCTTGATTATTAAATACCTTGAGGTATCCTTGTTTGGGTTAAATCTGCTTGGTGTTCTATGACCTTGTTATACCTGAATATTGATATCATTCTCTAGGTTTGGTTTTATTATTTCTTTGAATAAACTTTCTACCCCAATCTCTCTCTACCTCCTCTTTTTTTTGAGACAGAGTCTCGCTTTGTTGTCCAGGCTAGGGTGAGTGCCGTGGCGTCAGCCTAGCTCACAGCAACCTCAAATTCCTGGCTCAAGCAATCCTATTGCCTCAGCCTCCCAAGTAGCTGGGACTACAGGCATGCGCCACCATGCCCGGCTAATTTTTTATATATATATCAGTTGGCCAATTAATTTTTTTCTATTTATAGTAGAGACGGGGTCTCGCTCTTGCTCAGGCTGGTTTTGAACTCCTGACCTTGAGCAATCCACCCGCCTCGGCCTCCCAGAGAGCTAGGATTACAGGCGTGAGCCACCTCGCCCGGCCTTCTACCTCCTCTTTAAGGTCAATAAGTCTTAGATTTGCCCTTTTGAGGCTATTTTCTAGATGTTATAAGTGTCCTTTATTCTTTTTCCTATTTTTTCTTCTGACTGTGTATTTTCAAATAGCCTGTCTTCAAGTTAATTCCTTCTTCTGCTTGGTCAATTCTGCTGGCGAGAGACTCTAATGCATCTCTCAGTTTGTCAATTGAATTCTTCAGCTCTATAATTTCTGTTTGATTTTTTTTATTACTTCAATCTCTTTGTTAAATTTCTCTGATAGGGCTCTGAATTCCTTCTGTTTGTTTTCTTGAAGTTCAGTGAGCTTCTTCAGGACAGTTATTTTGAATTCTTTGCCTGAAAGGTCACAGATCTCCATCACTCCGGGATTGCTCACTGGTATTATTTTATTTATTTATTTGTTTGTTTATTTATTTATTCATTTATTTTGTCAGGTCATGTGTTCTTGGATGTTCTTGGTGCTTATGGATGCATGTTTGTCAATGTCTGGGCATTGAAGAGTTTCGTATTTATTTTAATCTTCACAGTCCAAGCTTGTTTGAACCCATCCTCTTTGAGAAGTCTTTCCAGATTTTCAAAGGGAATTGAGTATTGTGATCTAAGACTTTGGTCACTGAAGCTCTATCAGCACTAGGTGTGCCCCAAGCTAAGTAATGCTGTGACTCTTGTAGAATCCTGGTGGTACTTCTTTGGTGGACTTGGGTAAGATACAGAAAATTCCCTGGATTACCTAGCAAAGTCTCTAACTCTCATCCTTCATGCTCTGTGCTGTGCTGCTGGAGTAGGGAGAGGAGTTATGTGGTCACTCCCTTATTGCCACCAGCAGTAGCTCACACCTGAAGCCAGCCCAGTCTCACACAAAGCCCATAGTGGCTATTTTCTGGCTACTTCTGATGTTCACTTAAAGCCAAAGGCTCTTTAGTCAGCAGGTGATGAATCCTACCAGGACTGGGCAACATGTTTCCTTTGGGCCTAGAATGGATCCAGAAATGCCATCCAGGAACTAAGGCCTGGAGTCAGGGCTTCAGGAGTCTGCCTGGTACTTTATTTTACTGTGGCCAAGCTCCTATCCAAGTTGCAAAACAAAGTCCTGTGAACTCTTCCTTTTCCTTTTCCCAAGTGGAAGAAGATGCTCCCTGTGCTGCAATGCCTGGAGTTGAGGGAAGAGTGACAAGGGCACTGGCTTCACTGCCAGCACTGATGTCTCACTGGGTTATGTGTACCCCAAGGCCACTGGCTGTGAGCCAGCATAGGCACAGGAATTACCCAGGGATTGCAGCCCTTGTGCCTCAACTGCCTTACAATTTTAGTCCAGGTCCCACGCTCCCTTTGTCTGCTGGTTGTGGGGTAGCCAGAACTTAGATTTTTGGTGGAGGATTTCTCTCTGTCTGGGCTGGTCTAAATACTCCCTTCCTGGGCACTGGCAGAGCTCTGCCCTGTGCTGTGTTCCCCTGTGCCAGGGTGGCCAGGGTGTTTCAATGCAAAGTCCCACAATCACTTTACTTTTCCTCTCCTGAGCAGAGAGTTTCTCTCTCCCCTGGATGTAGGGGTACTGCCAGGGGATGTAAACTTTTTCCACATGGCGGTGGTGTAGGCAATGCAAAATTGTCTTTTCTGCCCTCTGGAGTGCCTCTTTCCTTGATGTAATGTTAAAACCAGGTAGTATGATCACTCATCTAATTTTTGGTTCTTTGGAATGTGCTTGCTTGTGTGGATCATTGTCAAATTGGTGTTCATGCGGAGGGACGATTGCTGGAAGTTTCCATTCAACCATCTTGCTCTCCTACCCCTCCAACATATTGTTTTGAAGTGTATATACATTGTGGAATGACTAAGTCTAGATAATTACCATATGTATCACCTTACATAATTATCATTTTGTGGTGGGAATACTTTATTGTACAACAAGGTGATATAATTAACAATATAGTGTATTCTTGGAAAATGCTAAGAGAGTGAGCGTAGTGTCCTCCAGGTGATTCTGATGTATGCTCATGTTTGAGAACCACTGCTATAAAACCTTCTTTGTCTTATGTATGGGACAACAATGTCCCCCAGTGGCCAAAAACATGTACAATATTTTTCAGTAATTATGTTTGTACACAGTGTTTAAAATAATTCCCAAAGACAATTTTCACTACATTGGTAAGTGGGCTTGAAACTCAGTCCCAAAATTCATGTGTGCAAGAAATGTTTATTTCTTCTTTTTATTTTTAATTTAATTAAACTCAAACTGAGAATCAGCCCCACTGGATTGGTAGGAAACTAATTCTTACTCCATATCACAATAGCCTTATCTCCTAGGACTCAACCAGAATCTAAGAGGCTTACATGGTGGTCGGGAAATGGGAGCAGTTTCTTGACTTGCGAGTTTGTCATGGTCTTTGGTGGATTCCTTATTATCCAAACTAAAATGGATCTTTGAGATCTGTATCCCACACTCAGCCCTGGTGGGTGTACCATGCACCCATTTCTCTGAGGTTTTGGCTCCTTCTGGGTTCACTACTACAGATCAACCACTGGATCCCTAAAAATTATGGGACCTTATTGGTTTTTGTCCTTGTCCCAGTTTCTAGGAACTGCTCTTCACTCTGTCTCTTTGCTTTTAAGGTGCTGTCCTGTGGAATCTTCTGAGATGATAAAAATATCCTATATCTATGCTGTCCAATTCAGTAACCACTAGCCACATGTGGCTACTGAACATTTGAAATGTGGCAAGTGTAACTGATTAATTTATAATTTCCTCCAATTTTAATTAATTTTAATATAAATTTAAACAGCCTCATGTGGCAAGTGGCTATCTTATTAGGCAGCACGGTTCTAAAGGGTTTTGCTTCCACTCTGCTGCAAAAGTACTAATGGCTTAGCTATCTACTTGAAGTAAAGAGAATGAAAATTATGGAGAGCAAGACAAAACAGGGTCTCTAAAATATTCTCTTGTGGTGACTATAGGGTGTTCACCATACTCTTCTGCAACTTTTCTATACGTTTCAATATTCCCAGTGTAAAAGTTTGAGGACGAAAACATACTGCCACAAATTAAAGCACATTTATAAATGGATTTAGGAACAGGGATCCTGACATGTGAGCTCCAGCCGTTTTCATTCTGCTAATTCAGACAAACAGAAGGGCTGATGAAAAGGTTCCAGTGCATAAAAAAGCAGGAATTGGATTAAAAGAAAGCCTGGACACTTCAGGGTGAGAAAAAAAAATCTTCTCAGCTGTTGCAGGGAAATAATCCCTGCCTCTAGGCATGGGGAGGATTCCCTTCCTGAAGGAGATAGAGTCTGGGTGCCATCACGAGGGCAGAAGGAAGCTGCGTTCATCAATGTGAAGTGAAACTCTGATGAGATTTCTTAGAGATAAGCATTTATGGATTCCTGGGCGGGAGCCCCTGCCGCTGCCCGGGGGCAGCCAGCCCGGCCGCCGAGACGTCTGTAGTACATGCTCCCGCACTTGCACAGTGGCCGGCAGGTAGACCAGGCCATCCTCTCGGAGGAGGACCGAGTCGTCGTCATTCGGTTCGGGCACGACTGGGACCCCACTTGTGAAAATGGACGAGGTTCTGTACGGCATAGCTGAGAAGAAATGGCAGGTAACGGGGTCTTCCTCATCTTGGTACGAGCCCCGTTTGGATACCCAGCTGTTTTAAAGTGAAAAATGTTGCAGTTATTTATCTTGCGGATACAACAGAAGTACCTGACTTCAACAAAATGAATGAGTTATATGATCCATGCACCGTCATGCTTTTCTTCAGGAACAGGCACATCATGATTGACTTGGGCACCGGCAACAACAGGATTAACTGGGCCGTGGAGGACAAGCAGGTGGGCATCATAGAGACTGTGTACCGCGGGGCCCGCAAAGGCCGCGGCCTGGTCGTGTCTCCCAAGGACTCCTCCACCAAATACAGATACTGAGCACCGGAGCCGCAGTCTGTGGACACATGTGGAGCTGCTTCCATGTGGAGATGTTTCAAATTATTTAAAGCCTTTGGAAAAGTACAGGAAGCTCAAGGGCTGGAGGATCGCTGAGATACGACTACAGGGCCTTAACTAGCTGGAATAAACACGCTGTGATAGCAGTCATAATTGTGCTTACGAAACTTCATGTATAGATTAACTGATTTTGGGAGTCAAAGTGAATTCTTATCTTTACCTTTGGAGTGAGATTAAGGTGGTTACCCTATGAGGCTCTTGTATTTCTTTCCTTTTTTTTTTTTTTTTTCTTTTTTTTGAGTCAAGGTCTCACTGTGTTGCCCTGCCTGGAGTCATCATAGCTCACTGCAGCCTCCAACCCCTGGGCTAATTAATCGAGCTTCAGCCTCCCAAGTAGCTGGGACACAGCAGGCATGCACCACCACAGCTGGTTAATTTTGTTTTCTGTAGAGATGGGGTCTTGCTATTGCGTAGGTATTGTCCAGGCTGGTCTCAAACTCCTAGCCTCAAGTGATCATCCCACCTTGGTCTCCCAAAGTCCTGGATTACAGCTGTGAGCCACTGCACCTGGCTGGTTTATTGTTACTGTTGAAACATAAGGAATACTTAAAAATGAGTGAAACCCATTTTTTATATAAATATACAAATGAGTGTATGCTTTTTAAATTGATTTAATATTCAAATGAAAATCTATAGTTTAATCTTTTGTGTTAGTTTTCCCATGTATAAAATATGGAAAATCATATTACAGTGAGGGGTTGGTGAAAAAAATCCATATGACTTCAAGTACTAGGCATACAACACATTCAATATGACACTCCTAATTTTTCTCCAAATAAGGTAAAACACAAAGCCAGTAAGCACATTAAAAGATACTGAGCATCATTGCCTATTAGAGAAATGCAAATCAAAACCAAAATGAGATACCACTTCACACCCACTAGGGTCACTAGAATCAAAAAGTCAGATTATAACAAGTGTCGGTGAGGATGTAGAGAAATTAGAACCCTCACTCAGTGCTGGGGGGAATATAAGATGGTCCAGCCCATTGGGAAATGGGCAGTCTGGTCCTCAGAAAGTTGATCATGTTGGTACCATTTGATCAGCAATCTCAATCCTAGGTGAACATCCAAGAGGACTGAACACATGTCCACACAGAAACTTGTATATGGCTGCATTCTTCATGTAGCCAAAAATGTGGAAACCCTCAAGAGATGGATGGAAAAACAAAATGTGATCCCTCCATACAATGAAATATTCAATTGTGAAAAGAAATGAAGTACTGATACATACATGTTAAAATGTGGATGAACCTTGAAAACAGGCTAAGTGAAAGAAACCAGTCAGTCTATATTGTATGATCCCACTTATATGGAATGTCTAGTATAGACAAATCCACAGAGACAGTAGATTAGTGGTGGTTAAGACTGAGAGGGAGGGGGAATGAGGTGTAGCCATTGGGCACAGGGTTTTTTTTTTTTTTTAGATGATTAAAATGTTTATGATTGTGTTGATGGTCGCACAATCCTGAATATATAAAAAACCATTGAATTGTATATTTTAATTGGGGAAAAAAAAGAATTTATCTCTGTCCTAATTTCTTAGAGATAAAGAAGTCAAATTGGCAGAAGGAGAGGTATTTGGGGCAAGAAGTTGGACCAACAGGCTGAGAAGAGGGAGAAAGTGTGGCTACCACCAAAATATGCCACTTTGGCATAGGATTATCTTGAGCTAAAAGCACATGAAATACAGCAGATGCAAAAGGGCACTCTAATCTCCCCTTTTCTTCCTGCAAACAAGGAATGAAAAACTTTCATGTGAAATATGTCCTCCCTGTACGAGGAGAAAAGAAACATTCTTTGATAGGGAGTCATAGCCAAGAAAATTCTGTACAAACAGACCTTGTAAAAATAATTCTTATCTTCTGTTAATCTCCACACATAGTTCAATTATTTTTCATAATTGCCTCTCTTCATTCAACCTAGCCTAAAGGCATTTTGCTTTTGCTGTTTCTTGGGGTCTTCATTTGCCTAGGAAGGCTCCTAAGTTACATGAAACTTACATTAAATACATTTGTATGCTTTTCTCCTGTTAATGTCTCAGGCCAAATTAATTCTCAGGCCCTGCCAAAGACTCTAAGAAAGTAGAGGTAAATCTTTGCCTTCCCCGTAGTTAATTCAGTAGTGCAGTGGTATCATATATTTGCTACTAATAAACAAATGCTGAAATGGATGTAGGCAAGGGAGAAGCCAATGAAAAAAGGCAGGTAAAGGAAGATCAGTGCGAAAACTTAGATACAACATATCTAAAGAAGATTATATCAGAGCATAACAGTCTTCATAATTTCAATTCTACTGAACATAAATTTGCTGTTTGCTCCTTTAATTTTGCAGACTCAACATTTTACATTAATGTGCAATTGCCTCAAGTTAAGACCTAATTTTTCTCAAACTTAAGACAAAAATTAGAATGGAGCTTTAGTTATCTCATATTAAAAAGTAATAAAGTATCTAGAAGGAGGTAGTGTGAATTTGACATTGAGTACAATTTTCCATATGTGAACTTGGACATAAGTACTCTCTGTCTTATTAATGTACTCTCCATCTTACTATCAGACCAAGCAGAGAGGAAGGAGTTATCACTATTCTTTGTACTTATTCTATAAACCAGAAAAAGATTCTTTAAAGAAGCAAAAGGAAACATAGATGGCATCATGTCTGAAGATGTTTTGTATATCACAGTTATAAACACTTAAATAATTCATTCTTTCTATTTCAAAAGAATAGTGTCTTTTTAAATATATGTTTCGGTGTCTTCTCTCTCCTACTTTTGCATAAATAAAATGTAAAGATCTAACCAGGCAAACCAAGAAAAAATAACTCTCCTAGTAAATCTATGTTACGACATTCGACTAGAAACATTCACTACATCTCATAATTCCGGTGAATAGGAGGTGAGTTTACTATTATCAGAAGTTCTTAGCCATCAGATATTTAAGCTGCTGGGGTATTTTTAGAGAAAAACAAAGTATAATACAGTAGTCTAAAAGAAGTAAATTATAGGAATTGATTCAAAGGATTCTCTGGACTATAACAATTGATGTGAACTGATACATTAATCCGTAAAGCTTGGCAGAGAGACCCAATTTAGTCTCGTTTCATTGCACTTTCTAAAACAGCTATTAATTTATTGTAGTTGCAACTTACTGTAATTTATTCATTTCCTTTTGTGAATATTTGTTCAATGTCTCCCTTTTGTGAATTCAATGTCTGTCTAACTCTACTAGACTTTAAAGTTTAGGAGAGTAAGGACAAGAATTTTTCTCTGCCATAAACACTCATTAAATGTTTGGTGAATGAATGAATAACTGATTAAACAAAACATTGTTAGAACTCAGATCACTTTCTCAACTCTCACCGTAGTGAGTGCCATTGAGCAAAAGAAACGTAAAAGGCAAGTGACTGACCTCTATCTTCTTCTCCCTAACTTAATTGAATAAAAATGAAGACTTTTAAAGAGATAAGTTATGCCAATTGTCTTAATTTTTTTTGGTATCAGTAGCCTCTTCATTTCATACACTATACAAAAGCACGGTACATTTGTACTGTGTTATTTGGAAAAGAAAATAATCATTGATAGCAAAGGCTGGATCCTAATCCCAGGGAGGTAAAATGGCTTCCTCCATACTTAAACAGCTCTTTGGTTAAGGAGCTTTCCTATAAATGTGCTATAACTTTTACACAGTGTGTTTCAATTTATAAAATACTTTCACATAATCTCTTTTAATCTATAGATTGACAAAGAAAATATTACACTACCTATTTATAATTAGCCATTACAAATACATAAACTAAAGCAGAGAAAAGTTAATGATTTGCCCAAAGTTGCAAAGTTATTAAGAGACAGAACCTTAATTCAAACTCAGCAATTCTGGCTTTAGTTAACCTTCTAACTTTTCCATGATGTTGCCTGAACTATGTGATGCTTTATTTGGATTTCATACTTCTTTAACATCTATGTATCTTGTTTCAACTTTATAGTAATAACCTGTTAGAAGAAAACCCTAGATAAATTAAATTTAGTGGTTTATTTGAGCAAAGAAATGATTCATGAATCAGGCAGCACCCAAAACCAATAAAGATTCAAAGAGCTCCACCAAGCAACCTGGGCAGGCAGTAATTATGGACAGGAAACGGAAATTACATACAGAAATAGCCTGATCCTTAGATATTTCCTTTCAGATGAATTTTTACTTGCAACCAAAAGTCGCAGTTCAAGATTATATCAGGTTATTAATTATGGAGTGTCCGATTTCCTTACGTACTAAGTTTGACAGCTGGTATCTCTGACATTTCACTTTAACACTTCTTGTTTTATTTTTATTGTGAAGATACATCCTCATTCTTTCAAATGGACATTTTGGCTTATGATTATCTTTCAAATTTTTTTAGAGAAAATTTTGTGAAACCATGGATAGATAAGAATAGTGTTATTTTTGAATATGGGTTCCATCATGGAACCAGTGCAGCACAGACAGCTCAAAATATCAACGAAGTGTTTGGGAAGGATGTAGCTAATGAACACATAGAATATCCGTGGTTTGAGAAGGTCCATTCTGGTGGTTTTAATCCTGAAAATGAGCCATGTGGGTGACCTGAAACCAAGGTGGATAACAATGAACTGAAATGATGAGCTGTAGTGGAAGCGAGTCCATTTCAACCCATGCGTGAATTAGCAGCAAGGTGTGACATTACTATTCCAGCAATATTGGACCATTTGAAACAAATTAGCAAGGTAAAGAAGCTGGATAGTTGGGTACCTGATCAATTAAATGAGTATCAGAAGAGAAATTGTTTCGAAGCTTGCCTTTCTTTGCTCTCAGGACATAAAGGGGAACCATTTCTACACTGTATTGTTACATGTGATGAAAAATGAATTCTTTTTGACAATCACACACATTCGGCACAATGGTTGGATAAAGATGAAGTGCCAAAACACAGTCCAAAAGTGAATATTCATCAAAAAAAGCTATTGGTGTCTGTTTGGTGGTCCAGTGCTGGTATTATCCGGTATAGCTTCATGAAACCTGGTCAGTCGATTACAGCAGATGTCTAGTGCAACCAATCGGACAGAATGATAAGGATGCCTGTGATTAAGCAGTCAAAATTGGTCAATAGGGACAGGCCAATCCTCTTGCAAAACCACATTTCACAAAAACAACACTGCTCAAACTACAGAAGCTGGACTTGGAAACTCTTTGTCATCCACCATATTCACCAGACCTAGCACCAACTGACCACCACTTCTTCCAAGCTTTCGAGCACTTCTTGCAAGGAAAACTATTCAATTCTCAATAAGATGTGTAGAACTCCTTTCACAATTTCATCATCATTCACCCTCCAGGCTTCTTCGCTGCTGGTATAAGCAAGCTACCATTAAGATGGAAAAACTGTGTTGATAGTTTAGGTGTATAATTTGATTAATTGTACTGCATCTTGTTTGACATATAATAAACTAAACTTTTGATTCAAAATCGGACATTTTATATTTCATGACCTAATATGTTTTAATGAGTGCCTTGGCCCTTGGTATTCTCTGCTGCCTTCCAAGTGCAGATAAATCCACAGCTTTGAAAACCATACTAGCAGATAGTACCAGTTGCCCATCACCACAGATGTTTTAGCTGGACTATGAATGTTGAAAAGAAAAATCAGTGCTCATGAAAATATGTGCTGAATTGGGTGGAATGCACATTAAAGGGAAATCAATGAGAAATAATGCCTTGCCCTAAAGCCTAGGATAGCAGCTACCCTTTCTCTCAAGACTGTCGTTACGTGGGAAAAAAAGTTAATTGTTCATAAACTCCTTAAGAAACTTAAAACCTGAAAAAGGCAACTACATGTCATGTGAATTAAAGTAAGATAATTAATACTAGGATCAAAATTGGGAATCCATGTAAAAGATTCGACAAAGCTCATTTAAACCTTATGTATTATTTTTAAAAACTCTTTAAGCAGAAGTAGAAATTTTCTTACTCCACTATATTTCAGTGCAATTCTCTCTGAACTGAAGAAATCTATTAGCAGGTGACAGAGTTGCCTGATGGGTGCAAACACAAAAGTTTGCATTGGGATTAATTTTATTCTCAGCTTGAAATCAACAGTATCATTCAAAATACGCACTCACAAAGTTTAACTTATTTGTTCCTCTTATCAGGCCTGGTAAAACAAACAAACAAACAAACAAACAAACAAACAAACAAACAAACAAACAAACACGGGCTAATATGCATTCTAACAAGCAAAAGATTGCAGCAATGCCTGCAAATAAGATGGGTCCAAGAAGGTCTTCGCGTTTGTGTGAAGCACTTGTGATTTTTCTGCGCCACCTGGTGGCCACAATGCAACCACCACACGTGAAAGTGAAGCGCTTTCCCTGGCCTGGTGGAGTCTCGCAGCTAGCCGCATTGCGGGATCGGCCCCTACACAAACGTGCGGCAGACGAGCCAGCGGTGGGAAACAGACTTGCCCTTCTTCCGGACTTCCTCCTCCATTTCCTTTATTCCATACCTTCAGGCCTGCCCACCCACCGTCCTCCGAGAGCCGTTTCCCTAGCGGACTTCCTTTTCCAGCTCCACCATTCGGTCGCGCCCCTTTCCCCCGCTGGGTCCTCCAGGGTCGCCTTCGCAGCCCTCCCTGGAGGCCCCCCGCCGGCGCCCGGGGTCCGCCTCCCGCAATCCCTGCCGCAAGGGACCGCCCCCTCCCGCCGGCAGCCAATGGCGGCGCGGCTCCGCCCCGCCCCGCCCCTCCCGCCGCGTCCCGGAGCTCTGGCGGGGTTGGGGCCGCGGCCGGGTCCTGAGCCCCTGAGTCTCCCGCGGGCTGAGGCGAGCACACGCCCCGCTCCCAGCGGCCCGGCCTCGGGGGAGCCATGGACCCGGAGGTGCTGAAGGTGAGCGGGCGGGCGGGCGGCGCCCGGACGGGTTCTTTTGGGGGGTGGCGATGGGCTGGGGGGCGTGGAGAGCTCGGGCGGACCTCGCGAGGCCGCCGTTCCCCTGCTGGGCCTTCGCCGCCCTGGTTCGTGGGTGTCGCCGGCCCCGCAGCGAGGACCGGTGGCCCGCCTCACCTGGTCCGCCTCCGCGGGCCCTGCCTTGGAATCCGGAGGTCTGGGGCAGCCCTCCCGGCGTGCTGCTTTCTGAATGGTCGTTAGTGTGCTTGTCCCCACTCAGGTTGGTGTGCTTATTTTTGCTTTTGCATCATGTTTGTTAGGGAAGCTTTGGTAACTAACATACGACGTGCGATTTTTAGGGACTCACATCAAACTATTAGTAGTGTCAGCTCCACAGTTGGACAGGAAGATTATATGAAACCAGTTAAAGACATGAGACTTCAAAAACAAGGAGTCTTTATTTTAGGGTGATGGTCTTCTTTATTTATCACTGATTCATCCATTTAGCCAATATTAATGGCGGGCCACTTAAGAAATGATGCTTTAAAAGAATTAAAGACATGAGGCTTGAAAATAAAAGTTTTCTTTTCAGATGATGGTCTTCTCCATTCAGTCCTTCAGCAAGTATTTATGAAGGGCTTACTATATGTCCACGAGAGCTGGAGATGTCAGTGAGCAAAACCGAACAGCCCCTGCCTTCACAGATTTTAGTCTATTGCTGGAGAAAAACCTTAATTCAGTTCATTCAGTAATGCTTCTGTGTGTCCAGCACTATTGCAAGCACAGAAGACACTGCAACAATAAAGCTTAAGAAAGACCCTTCCAGTCTTGAAGCTTACATTTGAGTAGGAGTCAGACAATAAGTAGGCAAATAAAATGTACCCTGTGAGATGTTAAGTGGATGGAGGACAATTTGGCAGTGCAGGAGGGTAGGGAGTGCTAGAGTGTCGTTTGCTTTTTTGCCTGAATTTTTACCTTATCCTTCTGTCAAGCTATTCTCCCATCCCCTTCAAGTTTTTCATCCCCTTGAATTTGTCTCTTGCACTGTCACCCAAATGAACTCTTTAATACAAACACTTTCATGCTAAAAAATGTGGCTTCTCATCACTTAGACTTAAGCATCAAGTTCAAGTCCTTAATATAAGGCTCTTCTTCACCCTCCCTTCCTCTCCAGCATCATCTTCTAGTACTCCTTGTCTTTAGTTAAGCCTGGGGAGCAGGGAATGGCAAACTTTCACTACAAAGGACCAGATAGTACATATTTTAGGCTTTGTGGGCCATATGGTCTCTGTCACATCTACTCAGCTGTTGTGTTTTAAAAGCAGCCATAGACAATACTTAAATGAATGAACATGGTTGTGTTCCAGTAAAACTTTATGAACACTAAAATTTAACTTTCATATAATTTTCACATTATGAAATATATTTTTCTTTTTTTTTTCCAACTGCTTGAAAATGTAAAAACCATTCTTAGATCACTGGCTGTACAAAAATAGGCAGCAAGCCAGATATGGCCCTCAGACTGTACTTTGCCAACCCCTGCTCTAGAATATGAAGTGGCTTTCAGTGATTTCCATCACCACTTCCATCCCAAGGGACCACTGATGGTTTTTTTGTGTGTGTGTGTGTTGTCACAGTTCCTCTGATTGTCTTGCTCCTATGCCTGACTAACTCCTGTACCTCCCTCAAAATCATGAAAGGCAAATAGGAAAAGTGTGTGTGTGTATGTAGGGAGAGTGAGGGGTTTGCAATTTAAGAGTCAGCTCTGAAGTCCTCCCCAAGAATCTTTCCTTAATTTTACTCTTCTATCCTCCCCTCACCCCACCTCAGGTACCAGAGCTGTCTAAGTGTTGTTATCCTACATTCCCAGAGCAATTTATAAGCTCTTTTCTTGCATTTACTACATTGTATTTCAGTTGGTGTTTAAATTAGTCTCATCTGTAAAACGTAAGCTTTTCTGAGGCAGAAACCATGTCTTACTTACCTTTACATTCACAGTAGCCCGGTGCCTGGCACTAGTAGGTGGTCAGTAAATGTCTGTTGGACTGAACAGCCTAACATGAACCAAGGCAGTGGCAATAGGTATGTTTAGTGGGAGCTAGACTAGAGAAATAGAAAAAACTACTGACACGTGAAACTTAGGGGGAAGGGAAATTTTCATGCTGCAATTTGTGGCTTGGGTGGCAGGTGGCAAATAGAAATACGAATCTGGAGCTTAGATGAGAAGTCTTGGTTAGACACATTGCTTTTTATTCCATCAACATACGGGATTCAGAGGAACTTTTTTTTCTTTTCAGAACAGGACTTTTATACTGTATCTTAATTAGTCCTCACAACAACCTGTAAATTATTAACAGCATTTCACAAATGAGCAGACCGAGGTTTCGAAGATGGATCAGAGATATACAACCAAGTCTTTTCACTTTTAAATCCATGTCCTTTTTATGATAATGCCTGTAGGAGGATTATAGGGCCAAGTGATACTAAATGCTAGACAGAATTCAAATAGGATGATATTAATATTAAAAGTGCCCTTAATTGTGGCAAAGTAAGAGGTTATTTGCGACCTTAGGGCAGTGGGGCATTGGAGGAGAACTGCACTTTACTGAAGTGAGCTGTGGAGGTCTGGGAGATGGGTATGGATCATACTTTCAAGAAATGTGGCTAAGACGAAGAATAGAGAGCAATAACCACAAGGAGGAAAGCAGAGTAAAAGCTGGAGAGAATATTTGCCTCGCTGATCTAGAGAGAAGGACATGAACTGGAGTCTTCCAGAAACAATAGATTGTAGAACTGAGCTGTCTAGACACTCTTAGGCGTCAACCCTGTCAATTAGCACTTTATCCATATTTCCCACTCATGCTGAATGAGCTACAGTCAGGGTAGGGGGTTATGAGATGTCTCAAATTGGTTTCTGTAGGTGAATCAAGGGTATGACAATGATGGTGGAAGTGTGGCTTCCCTCTTTGATTAGGTCAGCAACCAATCTTTAGATAGATCCTGAGGAAAATGGTATAAAGCACAGACCCAATTAATCAGAATTTAGTAGGTCCTGATAGTAGTTTTCTGTCTTGTAAATCAAAATAATATAATTTTGAAAAAAGCTTAATGATAATCATTTTCATTGAAGAACAGTTTAGATCATTTGTTCTTTTATTTGTTGCAGAACTCACATCTAAAACACGTAAAATGATGTTTGACAGATTGCTGAGTTTAATTTGTCATTACTTCATAATGCCATAATAAAAAAAATTATGTATTTTAAGAGGCAGATTTTGTTTTTAAGAAATCTGGTTTGGCAATGGAAGCCTCTTGTCTTTTTTAAAAAAAATTCTTGGTTTTGGTGTATTTTTCTGTTTTCTAGAACCTTCAAGAAAACGTGGGTAAAGGAAAAGAAAGTAGCCTGATTTCAATAGTTAAAAAATTTAGGAGAAAAGATTGGAATTATTAGAAAACATTGAATTATTTCACTAATTTTGTTTTTATTCTGTTCTATACTCCTTCTTATTGAGTACTAGCCATTAACACCATTTCAAGAACTGGGAAGAAAAAAATATCACATTATCTAAGTTTTAGATTATTCCATGTTTTACATTAACATCTGCTTCTTAGAGTATTTCAGAGCACTGATATCCTTTTATAATATCTTGTCATTATTTCTTTCTAGACTTTGATTAATTACTACTGTAAAGAGAGATATTTCCGTCATATATTACTTGCTGCCAGTGAAGGAATCAAGAGATATGGCAGTGACCCAGTCTTCAGGTTTTTTCATGCCTATGGTATATTAATGGAAGGTATGTGCTAGTTATTAAACATATTCCATCAGTTTTAAATTCTTGCTTTGCACTATGAACAATTTTTCATTTCATAATCTTGATTTTCAGGTAAAGTTCAAGAAGCTCTTCGAGAATTTGAGGCTCTTAAAAATAAACAAGATGTATCCCTTTGTTCTCTCCTTGCGCTGATCTATGCCCATAAAATGAGTCCTAATCCAGGTATAGTATTTAAGTATAATGCTTATGACAATTTTTCCTATTTAGTTCATTTTGATTTTTCTCAATTATACCATTCAGTCTCATCATACTATATTATATATAGGTGCTATTTATATCATGTTTTATCTTCCTGAGAAGAGTGTAAATTCATCAGGCATAAGAAACATGTCTATACTACTTTCATATTTCTTATATACTATGGCAGAGGTTTTATTAGTACATAGCAATTGTTTGAGTTAACTTAAAGGTGAACATATATTTAGCAATTGTTATGGAAAAACAGGACAGCCAAAGAACAGGTGCTATATATACATAAATAGCTTTGCAGCAGCCAACTTACAACTTGTTATGTGCAAATATATAGCTATATGCAGTTTATTTCTTCTATATATTAAGTTTCTTGAAGGCCTCTATACCCTGCATGGGGGCTAGCTCTTGGAAGATATTCAGTAAATTTTTATTTAGTGGTAGGTTTGGAAATATGATTAGGTTATAGAAGGAACCTTATGCATAAACCAGCAATTAAAATTGTGTGAACTATCTTAGTGTGTAGTTAACTTAATGGCTAAGACCAGAATAATATCAAAATTACAGGTAATGAAGAAGAAATAGCATTATATTGTTTCATATGTATTCAGTAACAGCTAATAGGATTATAAATATAGAATCTGGTACAAATAATTAGATAATAGTCAAATGTCATAGTATGGTTTCTTAAATATTAGAAAACACTTTTTTCTTAAAGTATCACATGCCTCCTTCACTCCATGTACACATGTACAAATCAATAGTAAATAAACACATTTAACAGTTATGTGCTCACTTTCTACAAGAAATTATACCAAAAATAGTTAGAAGATATGAAAGAATTGTAATAAGTGATCCATGTGATCCATGTGATGTCAGGTTATAATCTAGTTGAGAAAACAAAATGTAAAAACCACAAAGATTAAATTCTACTGTTACTATAAGTGATAAAAGATGAAACAAGTCCATAATTAATTGAAATTGATGTATACTATTAATCCACAAGAGTGGGCTGGAACAGCTTTGTGAAAGGTTAGAACTTAATCTGATTTATGAAGGGCAGGTAGAATTTCATATGAACAGTATTGGCCAGATAGGAGAAACTGATGGGCAAATACGTGGATGTGGTTCAGGATTAGGCTCTCCTGTGGATCTCCTTTCTCTGTGCTCCAGTGGGAATCTTGTTTAGCTAGAGCAGAGGATTTGCATAAGAGAGCTGTAGTCAGTTAAGTCTAAATAAAAGAAATTAGTACAAAATATTTTCTTTCTATAATCAGGTTTTCATTTAATTGGTTATTCCCAGCAGTTATTCCCAACATTTCTGTTGGGAAATGTTATTTCCAATACACTGAAAAGGTGTAGACAGAAATATTGTTTAGAGACACCTGAACTCTGATTCCACTTTATGCCATGGATGATGCCAAATGGACTTGAGCTCTAGTAGGGGCCCCGATGTCTGTAAATATTGCCAAGGAAAGGCCTACATTGTTAGTGTACATTCTTCCTGAATGTTCACGTAAGCCCTGATTGTAAAGAGACTTAGGCTGAGATCTGGCAGTAGCCAACTTCATGCAGATAGTGTCACAGTTAACTGAGACCCCATTAGGGACTTGATGGAAATCTGGGCTAAAAAGTATAATGCTTGCTCCTTTCCTGCTCTGATGAGTTCTTTTCTGTTTCTACATCGTGGCTATTTAATGAAAATTTTTGAAGGGACTATGGGGGGAAGGTAGGGAGGATGGAAAAGGATCTTCATGCCAAGCAATCTGTATCCCCACAGAAACAATTTTGTTTCTTTGACTCACAAAGCTGTGCCTTGATAGTTCCACATTTAAATTTATGTTATAAGAGTCGAAGGGAAGAATCACTTATCTTTTTCCTTGGTAGCCATTTCCAGAAAGGTAGAACAGTTGGACTCAACACCCTCAACTTTGATAGTGCTTCTTCCTTATTGCATGACTAGTCCCAATTCTGATTCAATCCAGAATTTGGATATGATTGACATTTGTATCCTAACCAGATACTTATATATAATAGATTTAATATAAGTGAACAGAGTTATTAGAAGGAGGCCATCTGTTTAAGAGAGTAGCCAAGCAGTCAGTGTTAAGCTATGTAAGTAATAGTAATTATGCTACCTTTTCACTGGCCCGTGAGAGTAGCCTTGCATGTTTATATATTTTAGAATTAGACTTGAGTGTCAGGTAATTTGAGTACTAGTACTGGACCTGTTCCTAGTAATTGCATTATTTGAGAATCATTACAAATTTTTACAAGTTTTATTATAAAAAAATATTAGCATATATAAATAACGTTTCTATGTTGGCACAGACATAAACTATATAGCTGTACTTTGCATTACAGTGATTGTTAACCACATGTGGCATTTAGGCACTTGAAATGTAGCTAGTTTGAGGAACTGAATTTTAAATTTTATTTAATTGTAATTTTTTAATTTAAAACTGATACTTGATTCAGTTACTAGAAAACTTACATTTAGAACAACTTGAGTCTGTGAATCTGCTTTTCAGTGATAAGTTTTATGAAATCTAACTATAAATCAAGTATTTCTGAAGAAAACTTAGCATCTTAATTGAGATATGTTATAAATATAAAATATACACCAGATTTTAAAAAGTTAGTAAGAAAAAAGGAATGCCAAGTATCTCCATAATTTTTATATCAACTATGTATTGAAATGATATTTCAGATATATTGGATTAAATAAAACATTAAGACTAATTTTACTTATTTGTTTTATTTCCTTGGTAGGGCTCTAGAAAATTTTAAATTTCATATGTGGCTTGCATTTTACTTCTATTAGTTCTACTATAGAGAGAAAAATGAAATTATCTGTGTTGTTAATTATCTGACCCATTATAAACACTTGATCCAGAACTTAATTTCCACTTAATGTCATTTTTCCCTCCCAGATAGAGAAGCTATTCTGGAAGCAGATGCCAGGCTGAAGGACCAACGTAAAGGAGCTGGACAAAGAGCTTTATACCATGCAGGCTTATTTTTATGGCACATTGGTCGCCATGAGAAGGCGAGAGAATATATTGACAGAATGATCAAAATGTCAGATGGTAGTAAAGAGGTAGCTGTTTTTCTTATTTTGAAGTAGTAATGTTAAAGGAAGCTTATGTTATCAATATATTCAATAGTGTTTGCAGTTTAGCTCTTTGTTATTGTCTACTGTATTCTCACTTTGTAAATAACAGCTTTATTTTAATATTATATTGTAAAATAGGGATCCTCTAAGGTTGTTTTTATACTGTTAATACTTGAAAAGAGCCCTCCCTGGTTCCTTCCCTCTCCTTTTCTCTTTTGCCTTCATCCTCCTTCCTTCCCTCTTTATCTCTTTTCTTTGTTCCCTTCCTCTTTTCTTATTGAACAGCTCTAGATACAAGGTACAATTATTTATACTGTTAATAATGCAAAGATAAAGAATATATAAGCTTTACTTTCATGAATGAATCATCTAGTAGTAGCATAGAGCATATACCCAACTAATATTGTGAGAAAAATTGCAAATGGTAAGAGAGAGATGTGATTCAAATATTTAAGAAAGTAATAACTAACATTTATTGCTTGCTTATTTTGTGCTAGGAATAAATTTAAATTGAAGAGAGATCACATCTATAAGTATTAGGAGAATGAGGAAGAATTTTTTGAAGAAAGTAGCATTTGAGCTAAAACTTGAAAAATGGATACAGTTTCAACAGACAGAGATTATGGAAAAGGGGAGTAGATACTACCAAGGTGGGAAATAATAGATAGAAATGAGACATGTTGATTCTAGGTGGGTGCAGTGAGACCTCTACTCTAATGGGAACACGGAGTACATAGATTGATAAGGGTGGAAGAAAAGCTTGGAGAGAAAGATTGGGACAAATTGAAGGATCTTAACTGCCATGTACAAATATTTGTATCTAATTTGATGGGCACTGAGATGCCACTGAAGATTTTTAATCGTGGGAGTGATACTAGATTACAAATCCAGAAGATTAATTTAACAATGGTTTGTGGGATGAACTGGCTTGGGGAAAAACTAGAATGTGGTAAAAAAAAATTTAAAAAAAGGAAAAGGTAGTACTTTCTGGCAGAAGGTTTTGAGGGACCACACTGAAATATTGTACAGTGATTACAAAGTTGAAAATTTTTAAATACCCATGGGACTTGTCAACTGATAGATAATAAGTAGTGAGGGAGGATAACAAGGTGACATCCACATATCAGGATGTCTTTGAGGCTTTAAGCCTAGATTATTCACAGACCAGTTAACATAGATAGAAAATACCTTGGAAACGTTAAGCATTTCTTCATATTTTCATTGGCCATTAGTCTATATTCTTTTGGAAAGCTTCTGTTCATGTCTTTTGCCCACTTTTTAATAGAGTTGTTTGATATTTTCTTGCTAATTTGCTTGAGTTCTTTGTAGATTCTGGTTATTAGCCCTTTATCTGATGTATAACATGCAGATATTTTCTCCCATTCTATAGGTTCTCTGTTTGCTCTGTTGATTGTTTTCCTTGCCTATGCAGAAGCTTCTTAATTTAATCAGGTCCCATTTATTTAATTTTTTTGTTGCTGTGATTGCTTATTGGATCTTCTCCATAAATTCTTTGCCTAGACCTATATCTGTAAGAGTTTTTCTAGCCTCTTATTCTAGAATTCTTATAGTTTCATGCCTTAGGTTTAAGTCTGTTATTAGTCGTGAATTAATTTTTGTGAGTGGTGAGAGGTGTGGGTCCTGTTTTAGTCTTCTACATGTGGCTATCCAGTTTTCCCAGCACCATTTCTTCAATAGATATTTACTCAAAGAAAAAAAGGACATTTTATTAAAAAAAGACACTTGCACTCAGGTGTTAATAGCAGTACAATTCACAATCATAAAGATGTGGAAATAACCCAAGTACCCATCAATACATGAGTGGATTAATAAAATGTGGTATATGTATACCATGGAATATTACTCAGCTATAAAAAATGGTGAACTAATACCTTTTATAACTATCTGGATGGAATTGGAGACCATCCTCCTAAGTGAAGTATCGTAAGAAGGGATAAACAAACACCACATGTACTCACTATTAAATTGGAACTAAATGACCAATACTCATGTGCACATATGGTAGTAAAATTCAATGAAAATCAAGCAGGTGGGAGGAGGGAGAAAGGGATGGGTTAAATCCACACCTAACGAGTACAATGTACACACTTATAACTTTAACTCAAACTGTACAAAAGTAATTCATGTATCCAAAATGTTTGTATACCTGTAATAATCTGAAATTTTAAAAAAGTTTTAAATTAAATTTAAAAAAAGAAAATACCTTGGGACGAGAAGCTAGTTTTGCGGGGAGGTGATGTATTTGACTTAATGCTGTATTTCAGGTGCCGGCAGAATAGTAAGATGGAGATAGCAGATGAGCTTTGAAAAAAGAGAAGAAAAGTTTAGAAGCAGTTTGGGGCTAGGAATATAGGTAGGGAGCCATCCTAACAGAGACAGTAGTTAAGTTCATTCATGACACTGATCTAGTGAGTGGAAGTAGCATTGATTGAGATTCTTACCTGTATTTTCAGGTGAAATACAGGGAGGTAAATGTAATCTTATTTAAAGGTTTATAAAGTTATGCACTAACCTAGACATTTTTAAATAGAAGAGCTTATTTTGCATTGTTTTATTTAATCTTAAAATGAAAAATAAACAATCAGTTTCCATCTTCTTCCCAATCCTATATCTCTTACACCTGTTGGCCCACTAACAAATCTAAAGGTAAATAACCATGACTTCTTCAGTTTTTTATTTCTCAGATCATTTATCCTTTCATTTGAAATACTGGACTAGTCACAGAGAAGACAAGATAGCTGCCAAATTATCTGATGTGAAGCAAGATATCTTCTATTATTCCATCTTAGTTTATTTGGGCTATTTGTCTAAAAAGATGCAATAAATTCTTATTTTTATATTGAATTACATGTTGAATAATTATTAATAGTAAATTATCAGCAAAGTTTCAAAGAAGAATATTGGTTTTAATGATAGTGTAATATTTGACAAACTTCTTTTTTTTGTTTGTTTTTTTTTGTTTTTTGAGACAGAGTCTTGCTTTGTTGCCCAGGCTAGAGTGAGTGCCGTGGCATCAGCCTAGCTCACAGCAACCTCAAACTCCTGGGCTCAAGCAATCCTGCTGCCTCCTGCCTCAGCCTCCTGAGTAGCTGGGACTACAGGCATGCGCCACCATGCCCAGCTAATTTTTTCTATATATATTACTTGGCCAATTAATTTCTTTCTATTTATAGTAGAGACGGGATCTCGCTCTTGCTCAGGCTGGTTTCTAACTCCTGCCCTCCAGCAATCTGCCCGTCTCGGCCTCCCAGAGTGCTAGGATTGCAGGCGTGAGCCACCGAGCCCGGCCCAAACTTCTTAATATTAATATTGAAGCTAGAAGTAATCTAAAGGGCTGAAATTCATAATATAGTTCTCAAGACTCTAGGCTGGCAAGGGTTCCAAAATGATTTCACTGTACAGAATTTTATTGTTCTTAACATTATTTTGTAAGTCCTATTTGCTATTAATTACCAAAAAATGACATTAGGCTTATCTCTTTCATCAATATTTATTTCTTTCATTTCTAAAAATATGGAAGTATAATTAGAATTATTCATTTTACAGGGAGTCATTTTGAAAGCATGGCTTGATGTTACAAGAGGAAAAGAACCTTATACTAAAAAAGCACTAAGGTGTTTTGAAGAGATACTAGAAGATGGAAATGATATTTTTGCTTTGCTGGGTAAGGTGAGTTGGACTTAGGGTAAATAAATCATGTTTCAAAATGCATTCATAATATATTTAAAACCCAACAAAGCTAAGTAGCTCAAAAAAGATGATAGTTTTCATGATACTGTAATCAGATCTCAACTGTAAGGGGGACTTGCATTTGTTAGAACACAGTAAACTGGAGAAATATATTCCCTGCCAAAGTTCCTGAATCTGGGATTGGTGGTAGTTGTTTTTGTTGTTTTTGACTTAAATGTTTTGTTCTTCAACATTTATTGTGTGTCTAATATGTATAAGGCATCACTCTTTGATACTAGGAAAATTTCTGAACAAAAGAAAACCTCGTTTTACAGAGCTTATATTTTACTCAGGGAGACAGACAATAAACAAAATAAGTAAATAAATTATATAGTACACTAGAAGGTAATATGTGCAATGGAAAAATTATAAATAAAGCAGGAAAAGGGGAAGAAGGAGAACTGGGGCATGGACTTGCGATTTTAAATGAGGTGGTCAGAGAAAGTGACATTTGAGAAAAGACTTGTATGAGGTGAGGATTAAAGCTGTGGGCATCTGGGAGAAAGTGTTTCAAATAGAGGAGATAACAGGTTCAGATACCTTAAGACATACACAGGGGTACCAAGGAGACCAATGTGGAAGGAGTAAAGAGAGTAGAAGTAAAGGCCAGAGGAAAGAAGTTGGGCATGAGGGTAATAGAAGAGGTAGGCCTATTTTGTAAGGCCTGTGGCTTTTACTTTGAATTAAATAGGCAGCCAGTGAAAAGTTTTGAGCAGAGAAATAACATGAGCAGACATACATTGTGAGGGATGAGCAATTGACAGTCCTTAGAAATCGCTGATAGGTGAAAATATTTAAAGGTGGAACCCTTTCTTCAATCCCCATTGATGCCTTCTGAATACTTCTGAATACAATTTATTTTTTTTTTATTTTTGATTCAGCAAAAAGAATTTTTTTTCTTGTGAACAACAGTCCCAAGATAAGCAATAATTTGAGGGGATAAAAAAGAAAAAAAGAGGAGAGGATTGGTGTGTTGGCTATCGTTAATGTCCTCACATCCTTCGTCCTGTCGATCCGTGTGGATAGTGAGTTTGTTCAGATTTGTCGTCAGTACAACTACTATTCAGGCCAGTTGCCCTCAAGTTTTACTGATGGCATAGCTGTAGGAATTGGGCGTTTGGCAAGTTTAAAAAACACTTTTTCTTGATCATTTTTCTTCCTATTAAAACTCTAGTTCATAATCTTGTGGAGTAGGAGCTATTCTAGGTGTTAATATAAACAGCTTAGGAGAGATTTTTTTCTTTTTCCTCCAATTCTCAAGATTGGTTTAAATTGTTTTTCTAATATGACCCATTCCAATTATGTATTTATTTTCAGTTAATTCAGCAGAAGGGCTGCATTAGTCTAATCCAACTAGGAATGATAGAAACCAAATGAACAGCAAATTTAGCTTAATATGGTACTTTGCATTTAAATGGAAGGGGGGTGGTCTAAGGAAAAGTATTAGATGTGGATACACATAAGGTCTTTGTAGCGTGATTTTATCTTGCAGCACCAGCTGTTTGAGTAGATTCCAATAGCAAATCTAATTTTAAAAGAATTATCTATATGAGTATTTTTTCTATTGTCAGTTATTTAGAAACTTAAATATTAATTTATTTTGACAAAGTGGCATCTTTGGGTGGTTCTCATACTTTCAGTTTCATAGGAATATAATCTCAGACTGTTTTTAGGTATATATTGCAGTTCTAGTATAGATGTGTTGAGACTGGATACACATTTTTAATTGAAATATACCAGAACTAAATTTATTCCTATAGGAAATCCAGAAGCAAATTTTTAAAAAATCTAATATGTGGTAAGTGTGCCTCATTATCTGTTTTTATTGTACTAACTACATTTACAGCTTTATTATTTCTAACTATGAGATTAATGCATAGGCATAGTAAAAACATTTTTTTCAGAAAGTACGGTAAAATCTGAGAAAATAAACATCACCACTAGAAATAGCAAGTTAAACTATATATGATATCTCTTCGTGTCAGTAAATATAGATCTACAAGTCTACATATAATCACTTTTTTTTTTTTTTTTTTTTTTTTTTTTTTTTTGAGACAGAGTCTCGCTTTGTTGTCCAGGCTAGAGTGAGTGCCGTGGCGTCAGCCTAGCTCACAGCAACCTCAAACTCCTGGGCTCCAGTGATCCTTCTGCCTCAGCCTCCCGAGTAGCTGGGACTACAGGCATGCGCCACTATGCTCGGCTAATTTTTTTATATATATATATCAGTTGGCCAATTAATTTCTTTCTATTTATAGTAGAGACGGGGTCTCGCTCTTGCTCAGGCTGGTTTCGAACTCCTGACCTTGAGCAATCCGCCCGCCTCGGCCTCCCAAGACATATAATCACTTTTAATGATTACCTATAATTTTATTAAATAAATAATGCTATGATTTAACTACTACTGATCTATGTACATTTTGGGTTTTGTTTTTTCTATCATACATAAACAATTCTGCCATAAAAATTATCTATATGCTTCTTTGTCATCTTACAATTATTTCCTTAAGATAATTTCTAGAAATGAAAATATAGAAGTAGAGATATTTGTATGAACTTTGTTTTGCTTCTTTAAAATTGTATCTTTTTAACCTAAAAGTAATTTCTAAAAAAAAAAAATATGCAAAATTTCAGAAATGTCTTAAAGTTTAGATGGTACTTGCAAATATCTGGTAATATTTTAATTTAAAAAGAATTTTTCTGTTCTAAATTGAAATTCTTTATTTTATGCTATTTCTAAAAACATTTTTAAAAATTTTATCCTTCAGTCATATTTTTTAGCTATTTAAAAGTTATATAAAATATATTTTTATTCTGTGATATTTTGAAATTTTGATAAAAACTTTTTTTTCCTTATTAAAGTGATATCTGCTCTTTGTAGAAAAGTCAGGAAATGTAAAACACTAGTATTCTACGTACTCTGGATCATGAGAACCATGATATATAAGATCACAGTTTTGACATCACTTTTTTTCCTTCCATTAGGCACAATGCCTTGAGATGCGCCAAAATTATTCAGGTGCTCTGGACACTGTGAACCAGATAATCGTCAACTTTCCAAGCTTCCTTCCTGCTTTTGTGAAGAAAATGAAATTACAACTAGCCTTGCAGGATTGGGACCAGACAGTTGAGACAGCACAAAGGTTAAGTAAAAAACGATAAGTCTCTTTGCATCTGGTTATTATTTCGAGAAAAAGGAAAATCTATGTGCATTTTTTTAATTTGATTTTTCCAAACAGTATAGAATTTAGGAAATACTTAAAATCATATTGCTTTTAAAAACTGAATTTATTGATTTACATAAATATCTGAGTGCCTACTCTAAGACAGGTACTCTTAGGCAAACAAATACGCCTGCCCCCACGGAAGCTTATATTCAAGTGAGAAAAACCATATACTAAGCAAACCAAATAAGTTCATTATATAGTTTGTTAGAAAGTATAAGTGTTATAGAGAAAAGATACAGCAGGAAAGACATAGGGAATGTTAAGGCATTCGATTTTATGGGGTGATTAGGAAAGGCCTCACTGAGAAGATGGCATGTGAGCAAAGACCTGAGGAAGGTAAGGGAATAAGCAATGCAGATCTGCATGTCTGGGAAAAGACTTTGCAGAAAGAAGCAAAAGCAAATGCGAAGACCCAGAAGCAGGAGCAGGCATCCTATGGTAGTTTGAGGAGTGGGAAGGAGTAAGAGAGATGAGTAGGCTGTGAGGTCAGAGAGGAAGGGCATAAAGGGTATTGTCGGTCATTGTAAGTATTTCAATTTTTTTTCCTGAAGTGTGAAGTCCTTGGAGGGTTTTGAACAGAGGAGTGCCATGATCTGGATTACATTTGAAAAGAATCACTCTGCTGTGTGGAGAACAGACTGTGGGAACGGGGGTAAGGGTAGAAGCAGGGAGACTGTTTTGCAAGTTGTGGCCATAATTGGGAAGAGAAGTGCTGGTGGCAGGCCCAGGAGAGTGGTAGTGGAAGTGCCTTGAAAAGTGGTTGGAATTTGGGTGTGTTTTGATTAGGAAAGGGAGAGAAAGAGAATAGTTGAAGGTTTGGGGCCTGAACAATTAAAATAACAGCAATAATAATGATGACGAACTGTTGTAAAGTGTTCATTCAGAGTGCCTGCACATAGGGAGTGCTGTTTATCCCTGCAGCCACCCTAAGAGGTAGGTACCATTAGTATCTCTATTTTGCAGTTGAATAGACTAAGACACAGAAAGGTTAAGTAGTTTACCCAGAGCCACGCTGCTAGTTAGTGGTGGAGTCAGGATTCAGATGTAGAGCACTCTGGTCCCATAGTCTGTGCTCTTAAATGCTACTTATGCTAGAGGACGGAGTTGTAGTTAGGCAAACAGGAAGAGCGTGGGAAAAAAAGGTTTTAGGGGCAGGTAAAAAGTTTAGTTTTGGACATCATAAGTTTGAGATGCCTCTTAGAAATAAAAATAGAGCAGGCAGCTGGATGGCTGAATCTGGAGTTCTGGAGAGAGGTCTAGGTTAGAGATAAATATTTTGGAGTGACTGGCACATAGATGCCATTTAAGGCTATGAGATTGAGAATAAATGTGTAATGTGTTTGAATCACAAATTTATACTTCTTGACTAACAAATGACTTCATGTCACTTAATACTGAGATTACAAAGAAGTAAATTTCATAGGTGATAAAAGTACACTTTTAAATCAGGACGTCTTAGTAGAAATTCTCATGTAAACATTAGGCAGGATCCTTTGAAGATACGGATGAAGCATAAATTGCATAGGAAGTCAGCTTTGCTTTAATATGGATTGAGGTTTATAATCTTAAAATCTTCAGAATAAATGACTTGCAAGCTTGCTTAGTTTTTATCTATATCTGACAAAATATTAATGGCTATCTCGGGGCCTAACATTTTGGCAGCATCTTTGTTAACATCTTCTATCATTTCTGTTAAGATGCATTATTTTTATAATTAATGCATTTGTAGAGGAAAAAAAAATACATAGTTCCCTCCACTGCTTTCCACATCCTAGTGTAACCAGTAAATATTTTTTGACCTTGTTATTATGGAGAATTTTAGACTTTCATAAAAGCAGAGAGAATAAAATAGTGAAAAGCACCCTTATCTGTTTCCTGCCCCCAACTGCCATCACCACATGACCATGGCCATCCTCTCATTAATTTTCATTTTGAAGCAAATTCAAGATTTATATCATTTCATCTGTAAATATTACAGGATGTATTGCAAACATTCTTCCCCCCCCCCCCGACATAAAGATAATATCACTATCACATCTAGAAACATAGTTTCTTAATATGTTTTTTTCATGACAGCCTACCATTGAAGTTTCTTAATATTATGAAATATCCCGACAGTATTCAAATTTCCTGTTGTCCCAAATATCTTGTGTTATTTTTATAAGTTTTTTTTAAAATCAGGATACAAATAAGGTCCACACATTGTGGCTGGTGTATATTTTTTAAATCTCTAAGTTCCCTACCAGTCGTTCTCAGGAGTTCTCTCTCTGTCTCTCCCTCCTTCCCTTCTTTCCTCTCTCCCTTGACCTTACTGTCTCCATCTCTCTTCCTCTCCCTTCTTTTCTCTTTCCCTCTCTTCCTTCTCGCTTTTTTTTAAACTAAAGAAACCAGTATTTTTTTGTCCTGTAGAGTTTTCTGTGATATGGATTTTGTTGATTTTTACGGTTACTTCCTAAGTGGTGCTGAGTTCTTCCGTTAAAGAGACGTAATGTCTTGCTTGTCTCTCTCTTTTTGTGATATTAGCAGCCATTCATCCTCAATACCTACATACTTGGATCATTAGAGATTACAGTATGATTATATTTCTTAGCTGGAATACTTCTATAAGGAAAAATTTCTTATTTATTGGTTAGTTAACTAATGGTACAGTTCATATAAGAAAGATAAGATAAAATGCTTGAGTCTTTTCCTTTATTTCTAGGTTTCAATAAAACCAAAAAAGGAAGATTTCTCTATCATCCTCCAGTGATAGTTGATTAATGTTTTGGGTTTGTTTGTTTGTTTGTTTACATACCATGGATTTAAACTTGAATGCTTCTAGACATTTCAGTTATTATAGTTGCACAAACTGTCTTTTCTTTGGCATTTAGAGCTTCTTCAAATTAGTTCTTAAGTGCTTTTGACATGATCCTAGTAATCTTTGATAGTTACCTTGCTCTTTGGTATGACAGCTGTACCAGGCTTATTTTGTGTATTTACTGCCCCAAGCCGGTATCAGCCATTTGTCCAGGGAAATCTTTTCTCTTTTAGTAAGAAATGATATCTGGAGGCCACAGTTTGGGCACTAGTAAATTTTTGATGTATGTGTCTTTCTGTATTTTTTCTGGGCACTCTGTGTGTGTATGTGTGTGTGGCTTTTATATAATATATACAAAAATGTGTATGTATTTTCAGAGTATTTTTTAAATAAATAGATTCATTATATAGTTTTAAACTTGTATTTTTTTAACTGATATCATTTCTATTCATTCACACAGGTATACCTAATTTTTTTAATAGACTTTATTTTTAGGGGCAATTTTAGGTTCACAACAAAATTGAGCAGAAGGTATGGAGAGTTCCCATATAATCCTTGTCCCACATAGAGATTGTCTACCCAATTATCACCATCCCCCAACACAGTGGTGCATTTGTTACAATTGATGAACCCAGACTGACAGACACAACACAGTTGCCCAAAGTCCATATTTACATTACAGTTCACTTTTGTTGTACATTCCATGGCTTCGGACAAATTTATAATGACATGTATTCATCATTTTAGTATCATAAAGAGTATTTCTACTGCCCTAAACATCCTCTTTATAGTGTTTCTCCTATACATTCTTCATTCCCCCAACCCTTGGCAACTACTGATCTTTTTACCATCTCCATAGTTTTGTCTTTTCCAGAATGTCCTGTAATATGGAATAATACAACATACAGCCTTTTTAAATTGGCTTCTTTCACTTAGTATTATGCATTTAAGTTTCCTCCGTGTCTTTTCATGACTTGATGACTCATTTCTTTGTAGCCTTAAATAATATCCCATTGCCTGTACATGTCATAGTTTATTTATCCATTCAGCTACCTAACTACATTTAAACTTGAATGCTTCTGGACATTTCATTTGCACAAACTGTCTTTTCTTTGGCATTTAGAGCTTCTTGAAGTTAGTTCTTAAGTGCTTTTGACATGATCCTAGTAATCTTTGATAGTTACCTTGCTCTTTGGTATGACAGCTATACCAGGCTTATTTTGTGTATTTACTGCCCCAAGTCAGTATCAGCCATTTGTCCAGGGAAATCTATTCTCTTTTAGTAAGAAATGATATCTGGAGGCCAACCAAGGCATCTTTATTGCTTCCAAGTTTTGGCAGTGATGAATAAAGCTGCTATAAATATCAACATCCATGGGCAGGTTTTTGCATTGACATAAGTTTTCAGTTCATTTGAGTTAAATACCAAGGAGTGTGATTGCTGAATCATATGGTAAGAATATATTTAGTTTTGTAAGAAACTGCCAAACTGTCTTTCAGAGTGATTGTACAATATTACATTTCCACTAGTAATGAATGAGGGTTCCTGTTGCTTCATATCCTCACCAGCATTTGGTGTTGTCTGTGTTCTGGATTTTGGTCATTCTGATAGGTGTGTAATGCTCATTGCTATTTTAATTTGCATTTACCTGATGACTTAAAATGTGGAGCATCTTTTCATATGCTTATTTGCTATCTGTATATCTTCTTTGGTGAGGTATCTGTTAAGGTCTTTGGCTCATTTTAATCAGTTTTCTTTTTTTTTCCTTTCTCCCCCTCGGGGCCCCCCCATTCTTTTTCTTATTGTTGAGTTTGAAGAGTTATTTGTATATTTTGGAAAACAGTCTTTTATCAGATATGTCTTTTACAAATAGTTTCTACCTATATATGACTTGTCTTCTCATTTTCTTGGCAGTGTCTTTCAAAGAGTATATTTTTTGCATGTGGATGTCCAGTTGTTCCACTGCTGTCTGTTGAAAAAACTGTGTTTTCTTCTTTGCATTGTCTTTGTTCCTTTGTCAAAGACCAATTGACTATATTTATGTAGGTCTATTTCTGCGATCTTTATCTTGTTTCATTGATCTACTTGTCTATTCTTTTAACAATACTATACTGTCTTGATTATAGAAGTTTTATAGTAAGTCTTGAGGTCAAGTAATGTCGGTCCTCCAACTTTGTTCTTCTCTTTCAATATTGTGTTGTCTCTTCTAGGTCTTTTGCCTCTCCATATAAACTTTAGAATCAGTTTGTCAATATTCACAAAATAACTTGCTGGGATATTGATTGGGATTTCATTGAATCTAAAGATCAAGTTGAGAACTAACATCTTGATAATATTGTCTTTGTATCCATGACAAGTGAGGAATATCTCTCCATTTATTTGGTTCTTTGATTTTTTATAAGAATTTTTAAATTGTCCTTATATAGATCTTGTACATATTTTGTTGGATATAGACCTAAGTATTTCATTTTGGGGGGTGCTAATGTAAATGGTATTGTGTTTTTAATTTCAAATTCTACCAGTCATTGTTGGAAATCGATTGATATTGTGTATTAATTAACATTATATCCTATAATCCTGCTATAATTATTTTTCAATTCCAGGAGGTTTTCTTGTTGATTCTTTTAGATTTCTACATAGAGGTTCATGCCATCTGTGAACAAAGACCATTTTATTTCTTTTTTTCCCTAATCATTTTTAAACAACTGAGTAGCATTCTATGAAATGAATATACAAATAGTTCATTTAGTTTTTCTCCATTGATATGCACTTAAGCAGTTTAAAATTTTTCACTGTTCAGTATATTAGAGTGAACAACCACCCATACCTCTTTGTATACATACTAGAGTATTTCTGGAGGAAGGTTTCCCAAATGAAAGATTGTTTAATCAAAGATACTGTATTTGTTAAGAAATTGTTCTAGGAAATTATACTAATTTATACTCCTGTCAATAGTCTATTGAATGTCCCCTCACCCTATCCCCACTAGATGGCTATTATCAGTGTGTGTGTGTTTGTTTTTGTTTTTTAAGTAATCTGATAGAATAAGTGAAGTACTTTACTTTTATTTTCATTTTTTGATTGTGTTGAGATTGATCATCTTTTTATATGCTGAAAGCTATTGTTTTTCTTCTGTTGACTAATCCTGTGTGTGTGTGTCATTTTTTGTTTGTTTGTTTGTCTTTAACTAGGCCTGTTCTTTCCTAAATTTCTAATGGAATTTAATATCTTTTAGGGCAAGTTCTCCATCATGTCGTTTCTCTTTTGACAGTTTTGTTGGCTATTTTTTTGCCATTGACTGTCAGAATTAACTTACCAAGTTAAAAAAGAAACTTTATAAGATTGTGGTTTGAATTGCATTAAATCTGTAGTTATTGGGGGGAAATGTTTTTAACCAAAACTGAGCATTATTATATCAGCCAACTATATTTGTATATTAGAAACAACCATAAATCTCAAGGCGTATGATAATAAATATTCTTTCCTCAAGTTTGTGTGGCTCATCCAGGGTCTGTTGATTTCAAGCAGGCTTGGCTAGGACTCTGCTTCAGGCTTCAGATTCAGCTAGGTGGGCATGACACCTCGTTGCAGTTGGGCTCTGATCATATCCAACGGTGTTTTTCCCTGGGCTCAAGCCAAAAAGCAGCAGCTAATCAGAGGAAACTCTTCTCATAGTGACAGCAGAGATGCAAAAGAACAAGCAGAAATAAGCATGCTTCTGAAATTTAGGCTTCCTACGCTGCTACTCTTGCCCACATTCCATTGACCAATATAAAAAGAGTGTCCAAGTCCCTCGTCAAGGAGCAGTAAAGTTCATTCCATCTTTTGTAGGAGGATCTGGTCAGTTAGTTACATGGCAGAAGGCACATCTTCAGGGAGAGTTAAAAACTGGAGCCAATAATTCAATGTACCACATCATCCATGATAAGAAACCTAGGGTGTTACCTCTTTTGTTCAGTTCCTTTTTAAAATGTCCTTGAGTAAAGTTATAGGCATTTTATAACTTTTGCATATTTCTTACTAAGTTTATACTTGTTATTTTTTTCTTTTGGTTTTTGTTCCAATTAAAAGGCTATTTTTTCAAAATATTTTCTAATTTGTCTTTATCACATAGGAATCTATTTTAATGTGAATAACATTAATAGAGTTTTCAATGTTTGACCTATCTTTGCATTCCAAGAATTCCTATAATAAATCAGCCTACTCAAGGGGAATTATTCTTTTAATATAATGTTTTGTATAGTTAGCTAACATTTTATTTAGGATTGTCACAGAATTTAATGAGACTAATGTGGTCTATTCATATCTTTTTAAAAACATACCAAAAATTAAATTCTAGAGACTTTTTTAGTTTAACGAGGTTGGTAATTTTCATAAAGCGGATGGAATTTTACTAACTAAAATTACTTATATGAACAGTGGAACAGTGAAACAAATAAACCAACTTTTCAAGCCCTTGAATAAAAGAAAATATGTAAATTTATTTCAACATTGACTGAAATGTTTTTCTGCAGGTTACTGCTCCAAGATAGCCAAAATGTGGAAGCACTAAGAATGCTGGCTCTTTACTATTTGTGTAGGGAGGGGGATATAGAGAAGGTAAGTTGACTTGTATTATTTAAGTTTCCTGTATTAAAAGTATATTTCATTACACATACACACACATGTGCATGCACACATACATTAAAACCTTGAACTGCTATTGTAGAATGTATGTCTTAGTAGTTTTTAGTTTATTACTAGAAATACACCTTAACAAAGACATCAGCTTCTGAAATCAGCTAATAAAGCAAAAATATCATATAATTGAAATTACCCTCAAAACTCCCTTACATCATTAATTACAGTATGTGTGGTTTTCTATATAAAACTCTTATGCCATAATATATATGATTAGTGAGAACAGTGTTACTGTGTTTGAAAAAGTACAGACACAAAATGCAATTTATAATATTTTTACAATTTAGTTGAATTTGCAAAAGTTAAATCAGCTTAGGATGAAATCATACCTTAGTATGAAATACTGTACCTTATAATAAGGTATATCTGTGTGTAGTAGTGAATACATTGACTAGAGTATGGAGTGCCAAAATCTGAAGCAAATAGTATTATAACTTGTAGTGGATTTGCATTGGGTTGGGGTGGTTGTATTGCTCAATGTGACAGTACCTAATAAGTACTTCAGTAAATACTAAAAGAATCTTAGTTGGGGCAAATCTTCAGTAAACTTTCCAGGCATTGAAATTACTTATACTAACTACTTTAATGATTTTTCTACTCTGGAAAACATTTTAAATGTAAGCCAGTCTATATAGACAATTCAAGGGCTGATCTCATGTAATATTGTTTGTAAATAAGTTATCATTCATACCTCATTTGTATTATAAATTAATTATTGGGGGGAGCTTGGCATATATAATCTGAGTATTATAGGTATCTTTACCAATCCAAAGGTTTCCATTAAATAACAAATACATTCTAAAGGAATACATTCTAAAGGAATACATTCTAAAACTCAAGAATTTTTATTTATAATTATTGAGTTTATTAAAAAAATTTTAATATGTCTTACAACATATAAGATTCTTTTGGAAGAGAGGGAATTTTTAAAAGCAAGGTCTTTTAAAATATTAGCAATAGCATATTTTATTAGTGCATATATACATGTATTATGTTCTGTTTTCCTAAAATTAATGTTTTAAGAACATAAAATTAATTTTGAAATTAATATTGATTACTTTCATTTTAGGCTTCCACCAAGCTAGAAAAGTTAGAAAATGCATTGGATGCCATGGAACCACAAAATGA
This sequence comes from Microcebus murinus, assembly GCF_040939455.1. NCBI lineage: Eukaryota > Metazoa > Chordata > Mammalia > Primates > Cheirogaleidae > Microcebus > Microcebus murinus. The sequence continues at coordinate 45,386,950 of NC_134111.1, read as the reverse complement.
TCAACTTTTCTATAAGATTACACTAGCATTCAGCAGAACTGTAAGACTACCTACTGTGTACAAGATCTCTTATCTATAGTAGGGGATATAAAATAAGTCGAAAAGATTGAGGCACCAAAGAGCATATGGTCTAGTGTGAAAATATGATATGTATCTAAATATGTGATACATTTCTCAGAAAGGCATATGGTTTCCAACTAAAAGAACCCATCATTGGGGTTTCATTGAAGAAACAGCAGTTATTGTACCTTTAAGGATAGAGAAGTGCCTTCTAGGCAAAGAAAATACAAAGGAGTTTATTTTAATCAGAGAACAGGATTTATGACTAGGTTGTTCTTTGCTCTTGTTTTGTTTTTTAAAACTATTTGGAAAAAAACTTTTAAAGTAGGTAATAGACTGTTTTGGTGGGGAAATGGTTGCTATCTTATTTTTTTTATAATAGTGAAGAAATGTTTTTATTATAAGCATCCAATAAAAGGAATGCAATAGAAAAATACAGCAAAATCTTGAAATCAATACAAGGAATGAGAAGATTAAAAAGTGAATTGAACTAGCAAAACATAAGTAAAAGATACACATAAGTAAAATAATTAGCAAATATAAAATTGAAAGAAAAAAATGAAGGATATTGTTAAATGACTTTAATAAACTGAATTCTCTTATTTAAAAGCAAAGGTTGTCCAATTGTGTGACATTTAAGGTAAAAACAAATCCTTGTTATAAAAGTTTAAGAAGGGTGTTTACCTTTTTTGTTTACTTTATTGCCAGGAACATTTCCATTATTTTTTTATTAAGCTACCTAAATTATTTAAATTTATTCAAATATTTAAATAAATATTTTACTCTTAAAAGTTGTCTTCAAAAGTTATATGCTTGGCTGGGTGCGGTGGCTCACGCCTATAATCCTAGCACTCTGGGAGGCTGAGGCAAATGGATGGCTGAAGGTCAGGAGTTTAAAACCAGCCTGAGCAAGAGTGAGACCCCGTCTCTGCTAAAAAAAATAGAAAGAAATTAATTGGCCAACTAAAAATACATAGAAATTAGCCAGGCATTGTGGCAAATGCCTGTAATCCCAGCTACCTGGGAGGCTGAGGCAGGAGGATCGCTTGAGCCAGGAGTTTGAGGTTGCTGTGAGCTAGGCTGACGCCATGGCACTCACTGTAGTCTGGCACATGCCTGTAGTCCCAGTTACTTGGGAGGCTGAAGCAGAAGGATTGCCTGAGCCCAGGAGATTGAGATTGCTGTGAGCTAGGCTGATGCCACGGCACTCACTCTAGCCTGGGCAACAAAGTGAGACTCTGTCTCCAAAAAAAAAAAAAGTTATATACTTGTTCTAATGTTAACAACATTGAAATTTCTTGAAATATTTTTGAATTTTTCTTCAAGAAGATTCTAAGATCTTTTAAAATATTCTCACTGGTGGCACAGCTTGTCTTTAGGGAGAAACCAGATTCTAGTCCAAGTTTTTTATTTAATTGTTTTATATATATGAAATAATGTGTGTATATATGTGCACATACATGTCCTTACAATAATGATTTTCTTGTGTAATTTGTAAAAAAAATCATGAGATAGTTTGAAAAAGAATTTCTAAAAATATGTTTGTGCAGCAACATAATTAGAAGTATACTTTTCATACTATTTTGTAAAAGCCCTGTTCATTAGGATATACAAGTTCTAATAGAATATAAACTCTTTCTTGATGATTAATAAAGAAATGTTATTTTTCTTTAATTATTAAGTAATTATTGCTTTTTTCACCCTTATGAAGTACAGTTATGTATATATTTAGAAAAAGAATCCCTCAGTCTCAGAAGTGTTTGACTTCTAGTCTAACTTAATTTTTTTTTCTTTTTAGTGTGGACGTAGTCAACCCATTCTTCAAAAACTTCAAACATTATTAGAGAGAGCTTTTAGTTTAAACTCTCAACAACCAGAATATGCTATAGAACTCGGATACCAAATGATTTTACAAGGAAAAATCAAAGAGGCAGTGAAGTGGTATAAGAATGCCATGATACTTGATGAGTCTAATATCTCTTCACTATTTGGTATGGTAACCATTTCCATAAATGTTCCTAACATAGATGCAAATAATTGCTTTTAACTTGCCATTAAAGAAGAACAAACATATTTGGCAGTTGTCTGAAATTAAACTGTTCTCTGCTATCAACAATAGAAAAAGTCATGTATTTTTTAAAATAAAATTTTTATTTTACAAGTATCTTGAAAAAATAGATTTTTATAAGATAGTTTCTATAAATTATAAATTCTTTAGTAAATGACATTATATAGCTTCAAGGCTACCCATTTTACTGTCTTTCACCTTTTTCTTCTGTTTTTTTTTAAATCTAAAACTTTATTGTGATAGGAGGAAAATGTGTTTTATTAATGTAGTTTATGTTAGCTTGAAGTGTATATGCCTGAATTGGTGTGAACTTGACTATTTTTGTCCTGTTTGGTTTTAGGAATTATCCAATGTCAATTAATTGAAGGGCAAATAGAGGAAGCAGATCAGCAGCTAGAATTTTTTAGTGCAGTTCAGCAGTCCCTTGGAAAATCTGCGGTACAGTATTTTATTTTATCAGATCGTAGATCCCAGCTATTAATATTTATAAACCATGAAAATTTAAATCAGTCTTATTGTTTATTAATGGCTTTAAAGGACTAATGTTCATGATTTTTAATACATAACTGCATTTATTAATTTACCTCCATACAAAACTAGATTTTAAATACTCTTCTAAATGAGTCTAAAAGTCCATGTAGTTAATACTTAAGTTTGAACAAGTAATTACAATAAATAGCACTTTATATTCATTTGAAATCTAAGTGGAAATAAATGGCTTTATAATTGAATGGAATAATTTATGAAAACTACTTATTTTCCAGGAATTAACCTATTTACATGCCATTCTTGCTATGAAGAAAAATAAACGACAGGAAGAAGTTATTAATTTATTAAATGATGTCCTAGACATTCATTTTTCACACTTAGAAGATTTACCTCTTGGCATACAGTATTTTGAAATGCTAAATCCTGATTTCTTATTAGAAATTGTTAAAGAATATCTAAACTTCTGTCCAATGCAGGTGAGTAATTCTGGAACCTATTTTCAAGGGTACTTTACATGATTTTATAAATGGTGCTAATAAGTTATCTTTAATGCATTAGGCTATATTGGCATCTTAAAATGATACTATTTAATATCTATATTAGTTGAAATAGTTTTTAGTCAAAATATAGCAATGAATAGCAATTAATAATATTTATAGCAACTAATAAAAGTATTGATTTGCAAATATTCATTTGTATTTCATAAAATCTTAAAATCGTCAGTTTAGAAGAACTATTAAAAGTTATGTAATTCAGACACTTACCTTATTTTTTAATCCAATCTGTAACATCACCATCAAAGTACCCATCCTGTGTTGTATAACTTTGATTATTAGACACTATTTTCTGTGTTAAGTTAAACTGGTCCTCCTTTTCCCTGGAGTGACATAGAGCAAGTCTAGTTACTTAGTCAAAGCAAGGATCCTTCCCCATTCATAAAACAGACCTTCAGATTTTAGAAATTAGTTTTCCTGTTCTCCTAGACAAGTCCATGTTTTCAACCATTTAATTTTTATATGGCATTGTTTTAAGAACTCTGGCTATGAAAACCTAAGAATGTCCTTTACTGTGTCTGTGCCTCTTATTAAGCTCACTATTCCAAACATGTATTTGACCTACAAGACCTAGAGTAGACCCTTTTCTTTCCTTATTCTGGATGTCCATCTGGCTTTCTTTTTGTGAATCACATTACATTATTGACCCTGTTGAACTAACAGTTAACTGAAGTCCTTAGATCTGCTACTTGTACCTTTGGATTTAAATGTAGGACTCTCCATTTATTCTGTGAAACTTTATCTTCTCAGATTCATCCCATAATTCCATATTATCATATTCCTTTTGGATCCTGATTGCCATCTATTTTATATGACTTTTTGTGGTCGTCTGTTGTCTGCTTTATCTAGCGCTAAGACAATGTAATGGTTTCATCTAAGCATTAACAATTTTTGAGTAGAACTGGGGATGGAACCTTGTGTTGGACTACCAGAGAGTTCTTTTAAATTGATGTGGATTCATTAGCCAGTACTCTTTTATTATAGATAGTAAGCAGTTACAAACATCCTAACTTTGTTATATTCAGCTCACATTTTAACACATTACTATCAGGAGGGGCACCATCAAATACTTCATTGCTAGAAACAAAGTTCTTAATGTTCTCCTTGATCTGTAGCTTCAGTTACTGTGTTAACAGGGGGAAGAGAAAATGACCTTCCCTGAGGGAACCCATGCTGCTTTTTATTGATCATCATGTTCTTCTCCAGGTTTTCTTTACTTTTTTTTTTTTTTTAACTAAGCCCTCACAGAATTGTACCTTGCATTGATCTCAGTCTCCTCAGTCATGATCCCTTTTCACTTAATTAGAAGTTGGAATACATTTTTTCAGTATCCATTCAGTATTCAGGATTCATTCTACAAATGTTTCTAGAGTACCCAGCCTTCTGCTTGGAGCTGGGGAAATACTTGTGTAAAAACAAGTTACTTTCCTTGCCCCCAACACATATATTCCTAGAGGAGGAAACAAATAATGTAATTAAGTAGATTATATAGTATGTTGTTAGAAGATGAAACATATATTCCTAGAGGAGGAGACAGATAATGTAATTAAGTAGATTATATAGTATGTTGTTAGAAGACGACAGGAGAAAATAATAGAGCAGAGTATGGCCCTGGTTATTCTAGATATGGTGGTCAGGGTGGGCCTTAGGAGGAGGGTAAGATCTGAACAAAGACTTGAAGGGAACGTGTGACAATATGGTAGAGTGTTTCAGACAAAGGGAGCAGTTGGTGCAGAAGCCCAAAGGGATACAAGGAGATGAACGTGGGTGGGACAGAGTGAAGAAGAGGGGAGTAGTCAGAGATAAGGTCATAGCACAGGAGACCAGACCAGGTCGGACCGACCATAGGGACTGTTGTCATTCCTCTGGATATAATGAGGAGTCACCAGAGGGCTTCCAGCATGATCTGAGGCAACATTTTAAAAACTTTATGTTTTCAAGGGTTTCTCTGGCAGCTGTGCATAGAATACATTGTAAGTGGAGCAAGAAATAATGTATTAAGCGGTAATTGGGTCTTTAATCTAACTAGACATTCTATTTTATTTTACCAGCATGATATAATCTAATCAGCATTTATAATGCTGTTTTCATGGGGAAATATCAGAAAGGCAGAACTGTCTCTCCAGCTATGTTCCTATTGCTTTGACACTTTTATAAATATAGCTTTGTTTTGAATTTTAACTGAATAAATAATATATTAAGGAATGTCTTCATATTGTTTTTATCTATGATTGCACACTGAAACTATTTGCAGTAAAAATGTTGGTTGTTCTCAATAACTAATCCTTAGCAGGTGGCAAAGAACATTATTAGAACTTAAACATCACTTATACTTTGACTAGTTTTACTGATGCTAAAAAAACATATTTTAAAAGAATCTACTCTAGTACTATTTAAAGAAGCATAAAATTCTGATCTTCAAGACACGTAAAGACCCTTAGTCCCATAAAAGAAGCAAAACTAGATCTGAAACTATTAATAGAACTGTATATTATGCAATGCTGAATTTTATTATGTAGATTATATGTGAGAAATTTAAAGAAGTTGAAGTATTTTAGGCAACAGTAGTCATATTCTGAATATCTTTCTGAGCACACGTTTTTTATGTCTCAGCAATAGGTGAGATGTAGCACTTTCTTGTCAGTAATAATGGCTCTTTATAGGAGTGATTTTCCATAAGAGGATGCAGTCCACTTAAGAATCCATATGTGTCAGGTGGAGGATGGGAGGGTATAGAAAAGATCTTTCTTCATATAAAAGAAACAGCTTTAGTAAGGCAAAGTAAGGAAAAAGAACATTTGATATTTAAATTCTAATATCACATTACTAACTTGTAATTGGGCGACTAATGAATAAATGGTGGTTGGACTGCCATGATAAGAGTAAGAGAGATTGAAAAGAGTAAGGCAATGTTCTGGTATTGCTTTATCATACTCTTAATAAAAAGAAAAACTTTGAGGGCCTACAACATGCCAGGCAGAAAAATGGACACTGAAAATATGAGACATTTAGTATAGTGTACCTGAGTGTTCTACCTTCTGATTTATAGTAGGGAAAAAAATCTGAATTCTTTAAAAACTGACAGTACTCTAGGGGGCAGTAGAAGTAATACAATTGAGTAAATGACAAGGCAGATCAAGAATTTGTACACTTCTTGCCTCGACTGTATCAATTCCAGCAAGTAATTCCTTATCTTTCCTTTGAATAGATACATTTCTTTAATAAAGTTTTTGAACAGATATGCTCCTTTCATATGTTATCAAATCAGTAATTATATAATGATATTATGATTATTTTGCTGAACAAAAGCCATTATTTGCATAGTCTGTTCATAGATCTCAAGGAGATAAATTAATATTAGTCCAGTCATTTATGGAAGAAATACAATAAGAGAAATTTTAGAAAAAATATATACAGTTTTACTAGTCATACTAAAATTAATGTGTTTAGTTTTAGCTAAATATTATTTTTAAATGGATAAAATGATATAATTCGTTTGATTTAGCCTGCAAGTCCTGGGCAACCTGTTACTCCACTTCTCAGACGTTGTACCTCAGCCTTGGAAGTTATAGTGAGAACTGTACCAGGTCTGCTGCAAGCTGTCTTCCTAATAGCAAAAGTGAAATACTTGTCAGGTATAGTATACCTTAAAAACTTAAAATAAGCTTTTATTCTGATGTTGATAAAACAGGTGAAAATAAATTAAGCACTTCACATATATGGAGAAAAGTCACATAAAATGCACATTTTGCATATGCATGGATAAGTCATTTTGATCTAAAACTTACTATTTACTTTAACAATTACTATAAACTCTTATGGTTCAAATGAATTGCTAGGAAAATACAATGTATCACTTAAAAAAAAAGTCTTTAAAATGGTACTGGGACTAGTAATAAGAATTTACAATCTTTTAATCCATTAGTGTAACCAATGTAACATATGCCAGATTTCAGGTCCTTACAAAATATATTGATTAATTCCTGTTTTCTTTTTGTGAATGGTTATATATAGCTTAAAAATATCCTGGTTATAACCTTAGCTTTTTAGGACACAGACAAATACATGACTTTATACATAAAAATAAATCATTATATCATTTTTGTATATATTAATTTGTACTTTTGCCAACCGAATACTGAGCAAAGTAAATAAAGTTCATAAAGTCATAACAGCAGAAACTAACTTAAAGATATTTGCATAAATACTTATTTCCTATATATAATGGAGAGAGTGATGAGGTTGCCTTTGCTGCTTTTTTTGGACTTCAGTTTTAACCATTTGAAATAAAAACTTAGGTGATGTCAAAAGCTTGTTTTACCTCTCAGATATTCTATTTGTATAATACCTTTGGATTGAGTTCTGTTGAACCACGTGGTATTTCTACTTTCCTCTCAGTCGGAATGGGTATCACCTACTAGGTGATTAAACTAAGACTTTAACTTCTATAATTACTTTATTCAATATTTATTAGTTTTTCCAAAAATTGATATAAATCAGTCATCTAGTAATACTTAATTGCCGAAGTCTCTAGGAATGAAAGTTTCTTATATTAACCGTATTTCAAAAAAAGCAGGCTTAAATCATTTGACATATTGCTAGCATGTCTCTAAATAGTAGCATTCTTGCTAAATTGCTGACTCCAAAGATTTCTGACTAGCTAGAGTTGGGCCAAACATCACAGGTGAGGGGCACTGACCTCCGTAAACTGCCCTCACATTAGATATCACAAGTTTGGGGATTGCTAGGGTCTCCTGCTCTCTGACTAGCTGGCTAAATTTGGAGGTTGTTACAACCCCCTCAGGTACAATAACTTACTAGAATGACTCACAGAACTGAAGAAAGCACTAGACTTATGATTACAGTTTTATTAAAGCAACAGGAATCACCTGAAACACCAAAAGGGTGTGAGAGCCCAGGGTAAAGTTTCCCTTGTCCTCTCCCCAGAGAGTCAGGACAGATCATCTTCTGGACACACAGTTGTGTGATACTCAAGAGTATTACCGACCAGGGAAGCTGTGTCAGTTGTGGTGTTCAGAATTTTTATTGGGATTTCATTAAGTAGGCATGGATTAAATCACTGGCCACATGATTGAACTCAATTCCAGCCCACCTCTGGCTGATAGCCCCAATCTTCTAATCACATGGTCTTTCTGGCACAGGTGGCCCCCAGCCTGAGTCCCATCATCAGGATAAACTATCTAGAGGTCCACTCTAATGAGTCGCCTTATTAGAATAAACTATCAGGTCCCACTACAACTAATGAAGGTACTCCTATCACTAGGGAAATGCCAACATTTAAAGGCTCCCTCCCAGGAACCCAAGAAAAACACCAAACACTTTATTACGTAGTATAGGACCCTGACAAAGACAGATATGTAGGACAGAAATGTCTTCCGTTTTCACTCAAGGGAAATTGGGCCCGTCTTAGATAAGAATGTGATGTCGATGTTGATCTCTGTTGATATGGTCTGTTTTCTCCAACAGGGATGACCCACTTCTGATTTTAAAATATTTATTGGCCTTCTGATGCTAACCCCACATATCCTTCCTCTCACCCTTCAAAGAAACAAGAAAGATTCTGATCTCAGTTATTCAGGCAGTCCTTATTTTCTTTAATCTCTTGGTTGCAAACCCTAATTCTTTCTCTGTGTACTTTCTCCTATAAAAACAACCTCTTTCTTCAAGTTATCATCTTAGTGCTCCTCTTTCCTTTGTTTTGCCTGTGCAGTTCTTGGTGTTGGATTATGTCACAGTAAGGAAAAAAAAAAGAATCCAACATTATTAATTATGCTTAATGGTTAATTGCCAAATTTTGACACTGTGTCTAGTAAGTTATTATGCTGTCTCAGCCAATTATCTGTCTATTAATCCTCTGTCTCTGAGAAAAACATTTTCTGTTTCAATAGATTTCTTTTGTAAGTAGGTTGAATCTTTGGGAACTAGAAAGCCCTGACTGCAGGCCTTACTTTGTCTGTTGAGGCATCAGGTAAGGTTGAAGTGCATATCTGAACAGAAAATAATTTACAATCTCTTCTTCCCCCATTCTTCTAGCAAAGTTGCATGGGAAGTTGGCTTACTCATACCTCCTTAAGGCCGATTTATGAGATAGCTAAATGCAGATCAGTGTGATTTACATCATGAGAAACTTCTAGGACCTAGAGTCTGCTGCTTTTTCTCTAAAGAGCCTTTTCTTACCCCATCTGCCAGCCCAAGGTTGATTCCACCATTCTTGTCACTTTAATCTTGATAATTGCCTTCCGTTGTAAGACTCCCAGATATATAACAGATGTTTTTGAAACATTTGATATTTCAGTTGGTATTTGAAGGCATTGTAAATCTATGACTCATACTTCTGAACCTTTGTAATATATTCTTGTGCCCTTTTTGTTATTTTATGTATAGTAGTGATAAAGTTTTTGGCTTAGGATGATTGTTAGACTATATCATAATTCTAGCTTTTTAAATGTCTATGTCTTACACAACCTATTTTAATGAAGTTGTAAATACAACCCTTTTTTTTTGACAAGGAAAATAAAGGTACATTTGTAGGTCTCTCAGTAGCACTGGTGCTTGACTCACATCATTTCCTGCTTTTCCTGGTTTGCTCATTAAGATCAAGGGCTGGCCTTCCTTGTGGGTGTATTCTTTCGTATGGACTAAGAGGAAGCTAACTGACGCGGGTAGAAATTAAATCATGGCCTTATGAACAAAGCTCTTTAAACACTAGAACTGTCTGTAAACTGAACACTCTTCCCCCTCTTCTCTCTCAGATCTACGTCTCCTAATCATTTGAATTATGATGATGTGTTGTTTCCCTGATTAGGTGACAATGAAGCAGCTTATAATAACCTGCAGCACTGCCTAGAACGTAATCCCTCTTACGCAGATGCTCATCTCCTGATGGCTCAGGTGTATTTGTCTCAAGAAAAATTCAAATTGTGTTCTCAGTCTCTTGAACTCAGTCTAAGCTATAATTTTAAGGTAAGTATTCCAGACTCAACTGGATAAGACCTATTGCTCTCCTTTAAATGTTTACATATTCAAGTATTTGTGTTTTAGCCTGTAATATTTTGCTAATAAATGCATTTTTAATGGGAAAAAATTTTGAACACATAAGCAGTAGTAGAAAAAGTGGAGGTGCCTCTGATGTAGTTAAAAAACTGTATGGACTTGACTGTAAAAGACCTGGAGTCAATGTCTGTCTATAAACTACAGAGCATCATTCCAGATCTTTTTATGTATAAGAATAATAAATGTTATTGTCCATTTCTTTCTTAGACCTTGGTTTTGAATAACTTATTTTTAGTTTCATTGTCAAAGAACATCTAGTCATTTTGAAAGTTATTTTGTGGTTTGAGGATATAAACACACTATATCTAGCCAACATATTTTGTGTCCAGTATCCCCCACAGGATTGAGGAAAATCCTAGGTTCGAGTGCTCCATGAACTACCTAGAGTCAAGGAGGAGCTCCTCAAACTTTTGCTTTGCTTCACAGCATCTTGAGCCCAGTGGTGGGAGAACCCTTGAGTAAACTAGAGAATGCAAGTTCTAGTCAAGATTTGTAGAAATTACTACCTGCTTCTTGGGACAGTGGTTTTCAAGACTGATGGTGCCTAATAACCCCAGTGCTGGTGCCCCAGCCCCAGGGAATGGAAATTTCTGAGAGAAGAGCTCAGTCATGGGTAGTCACATGCACTTATGATGCATAGCTAAGGTTGAGAACCTCAGCCTTAGGAGGATTGTAGACTTACTGATCATTAGGTGACTGTCACATTACCTCATTCCAGATCATCTCCTTCCCTTTGACTTCTTTTTCCTCACTCATTTTGTCATTCTATTATGTTTTCTGTTTATAATTGATGGCCAGACTAAAGATAGAAGCCTTGTTACTGCGTGTTTGGGAGTAGTGTCAAAGGGTAAAGCCAATGTTTGATTAAAGTATCCTGAAATTTTCAACCTTAAAAAATAAATGAAATCAAGGAAAAAACTGTGTTTCTAGAAATCTGATAATTGTATATCAGTACTAAAAGTCCAAAGAAAGAAACTTCTTTCCTGAAAACTCAGAAGATTTCTTAGAATGTATTTGCCAGCCTTATAAACTGTGCATTTTCTTTTCTGTCATAGTAGAAACACCTAATCAACCTCTTTGATTCAACCAGGAGCACATTAGGTAGTAGCAATTTCCTTGAATCTGATTTAATACGATAAATGAAGAGGACAGAAATAGGGCTCATTGTACAGTCACAGATGGACTGTTCTCAATGATCCTATTATTTTAATGTTTGAGGATTGTAAATTATATGTTAATGTAGGCACTCCAAGGAAGCATTACTAAATATTTTTCAGGTGAGAGAATATCCTTTATATCATTTGATAAAAGCTCAATCACAAAAGAAAATGGGAGAAATAACAGAAGCAATTAAAACTCTACATATGGCAATGAATTTACCAGGAATGAGAAGAATTGGAGCTTTATCAAAATCCAAATACAGAAAAAATGAAGTTGATACAAGCCATCGTTTATCAATCTTTCTTGAGTTGGTAGAGGTTCACCGCTTAAATGGAGAACAGGTAGGTCAAGTTTTAAATTCAGTGGCTGAGATCTGAGTATGTTATTCTGGTATATATGTTAGTAGAAAATGAAAAAGCTGAATTATTCCCTTGACCAAGTGGTAAAGTTTAGAAATTTTGTTTTTTGTTACTTTGCACTAAAACATATGCTTTCTGTAAGCCCCTGAAAGTTAAACATAATTTGCTCCTGGATGACTTTAAGTATCAGTGTGCTTATGTTGACTACTATGAAATGTGATACTATAATATATAATTATCTTGGTTACCATGAAAGGCAATAACATTAATATAATGGGATTGCAGTCCTATGAATCCCTAAAGGAATTAATATACATATATACAAATGCACACACAAGTAAGTACTACAGAAATAAAATGAAAGTACCAACCTGAAATTCTATGATTGAGAAAACAAAATAAATACTTGATGAATACAGCTTTGGGAAACCCTTAGGAATATCATAAAGTCAAATACTTTAAAAAATAATAATACATACAGATTAGATAGAATGTAATTCTGGGAAAATTAAAACCTTGTGGAAAATGAACAACTTAAAGTCATTTCCAGTTTTTTAGGTTGCAGAGGTTGCTAGTTACTTATTTTCATATTTTAATGAAAATGAAGAAGGCTAATGTTTCTAGATATTTGCCAAATCACAAATAATTTTTGTTTTCCAATAAATTAACTTAAAATATGTTTAATAAGTAGGGCCAATTCTACCATATATAGGTGTACTTTTTTTCATATTTTTACATTTCTTAAATCAGAATGTCTTATCTATAAAGTTGAGACAAATCTTAAATGATACTTTAGATTCACTGAGGTGTACATACTTGGAAATGAAGTAAAAATAGTAAAATAGTCACCCAAGGTCTAACAAAAATGGTATTCTGGTGGAGGGAATAAAGTCACCTGCTACTTAATGAAGAGCCAGTGTGGACAGCAGGAACTGGACTATATCCCAACAAGGAGTAGCAGTCAACACAGCTAAGAAGTTAGGCTTTGCAGTCAGGCTGCCCGAGTTTGTTAACTTTTTAACTCTCTAAATCTCAATCTCCTTCCTTCAAGGTGGGGATAATAATAGCAACTATTATGTTAGGGGCAGTTTTGAGAATTAAATGGGCTAATATAATGTTGGGTACAGAGTAAATACTCATTAAATTATAATAGCGGTAACTCTGTGTAGCAACTGATGTTGTCCTAGTTTTGAAAACATTTATGCAGCTGACAATTATAGCCTCATGTGATTTTGGTGTCTGAGTTTAGTTTTAAATTTTTATACTTTTCAGAAAATCTATCAATTTATTTCATCAGTATCGTAACTGTGCTGACATTTATTATTCATTCTATATAATTAGAACCCCCCCTTCCTAATGTAATTTGTTGACTATTTTGAAAGAATGATATTTTCATTTCATCTTTATAGCATGAGGCAGCAAAAGTTTTACAAGATGCCATCCATGAATTTTCTGGAACATCTGAAGAATTGCGTGTTACTATTGCCAATGCAGACCTAGCTCTGGCCCAAGGAGATACTGAGCGGGCTCTAAGCATGCTTCGAAATGTTACAACTGAACAGCCTTATTTTATAGAGGCAAAAGAAAAAATGGCAGATATTTATCTGAAACACAGAAAAGAGAAAATGTTATACATCACTTGTTATAGGTAAATAATTATCTCAACCCATTATATTTTTTTTTTTTTTTTTTTGAGACAGAGTCTCACTTTTGTTGCCCAGGCTAGAGTGAGTGCCGTGGCGTCAGCCTAGCTCACAGCAACCTCAAACTCCTGGGCTCAAACGATCCTCCTGCCTCAGCCTCCCAAGTAGCTGGGACTACAGGCATGTGCCACCATGCCCGGCTAGTTTTTTGTATATATATTTTTAGTTGGTCAATTAATTTCTTTCTATTTTTAGTAGAGACGGGGTCTCGCTCAGGATGGTTTCGAACTCCCAACCTCGAGCAATCCGCCCGCCTCGGCCTCCCAGAGTGCTAGGATTACAGGCGTGAGCCACCGCGCCCAGCCTCAACCCATTATATTTTAACACATTATATTTTATTACCTCCTAATTTTAATTCACAAATTTATTTTTTACTTCCATTCAGCTGCCTTATAGATACTCTGTTGATCCTTTCCTTAATGTAGTCTTGATTCCTTCTCCTGCCACCAACCACAATCTTACGAAGTTATTTGCTCTCCCTAAAACATAATTATGATTATTTCAAACTGTGGCTTACTCTAGCTTCTCAGCTCTCCTTATCAAATGTTATTTCTAGACTCTGAGTCTTCCTGTTTGAGAGAAAAAGAGCAACGGTTACATGTATCCTAATAACGTAAGAGGATTATATAACGTAACAGCAATCCAGAGCATAGACAGGCATATTTAATACTCAGTATAGAGTCATAGAAAAGGAGGCTATAGCTTAGTATGCACCATACAAAGGTATGGATTACACATTTTTCTTGGGGAAAGAGCAGGTGCTTTAAAAGTTATATCACACTGATGCCCTTAGGAGTTACTGGGATACACAACACACACACACACACACACACACACACACACACACACACACACACACACACACGTTGCTCTTCCTCTTCTCCCCAAACAAAAAGGTAAACAAGCAAGCATATACTTAATGTAAAAGAAAATGAATGTTTTTAGCTCCTGAAGAAAACATAGTAAACATAGTAAAATGTTGATGAATTAATTCATTCTTGGCTCATCTATATTTTATAAATAACAAAGCTCAAAAATAACCTTAACACTTGTACCCCCATAATACGCTAAAAATAAATTTAAAAAAAAAAGTATGCTCAGATTCTTTGTAAGTGCTCAGTGATTCTGAGAACCTGAGTAACACCTCATGTTTAGGTGGATGAACTAGAGCTCCTAGGTGGTATTTTCTAAAATATTTCTAAAAAATCAGTACCATCATCTCGAATGGATATAAAAATAGGTTTGATTTGTTTTGGATGCACCATATGTAATAGTTAAAAGCGTAGGTTTTGTTTCAAGCAGATCTGAATCATTAGTTACCGACTTAAATTCTTAACATAATCTGTAAAATTGAGATAATAATTTCCTTTCTCAAAGAGTTTTTATATCAATTAGATGAGAAACTGTATTTTAGAGATGTAGCACCATATTGTTATTTGAATAACTTTGTTATTTTTACATTTAGTGGTCTAAATATTATAGGTAAAAAATTAGCAGCAAATATTGAAGTAGAAGATTTTGCATTTTTTAAGGTAACTCCTTTTAGCCTTTAATTTATGCCATGAGTATCAGAGCTCAAGAGTCATAGGAAAACATTAAGATTTTATTCTCCCTATCACTTTTTGGTACCTTTACTCCCACATCATTTCAAAATTAAAGATAGCAAAATGTGCATTTCCAGATAATGAGTGTTTATATGTACTGTGTTACCTGCATTTCAGAAAATGGAGCATTCAATGACAAAAATAATTGATCTTGCATAAACAATCTGGGCATGGGTATGGATGAGGTTTTTATAATATTACACTGTTGGATATGTGGAAGGTACACTGAAGGCTACTGCCAAGTTGAAATAAATGGGCTTACCTTTTGTTTTATTGGTTCAGAAGAAGATTTTTATATTCAATATACTAAGTAGAGTTGGTTTGATTTCCAGAGAGATTGCTGAAAGAATGCCCAACCCTCGGTCTTTTCTTCTCCTTGGTGATGCATATATGAATATTCAAGAGGTAAAATTTCTGATGCTACTGAACTTAGATTTAAAAAAAAACAAAAGACTTTGTGATTAATGTAACTTTATATTAAAAGGAATTTGGTTTTTTAATAATGTTTACTTAAATTTGAAGATCCAGTCATTACAATAAAAGGGAGAGAGCCATTACAATTTGAAAAAATTAATTTTTTTTCAAGTTAAGATCCAGTAATTCAGCGCTACCATTATTTGAAATACAGATGACACCAGAAGCATGTTAGGAGTGCCCTTTAAACAGAAAGATGAAGAGAACTACTGGCTAAGGTGGTGTTTTCTTCAAAGGGAAGCAATCCTCCAACTCTGTAACTGGTTGTTATAATGACTTCCAGAAATGAGAAGTCAGGATTCTGTCTCCTAATTCTTATATTGTTATTTATGCAGACAAAAGCACAATTAACATGGGTAGGATTATACTAATAAATTACACCTACCCTACTCACCGTTACCTTTCTGAAAGTGTTGAAGTTTCTGGAGTTCAATATGTTCTTAGTCTTACGACGTATTCCAAATGTAGATCTTAACTGTAGAAGTAGTGCCATTTTAATGGAATCCAGTTAAGCTGTTTTTTTACTGCTTATTTTTGTGTTTGACAATATTAGCCTGAAGAAGCAATAGTAGCATATGAGCAAGCATTAAATCAGAACCCGAAAGATGGGACATTGGCAAGTAAAATTGGGAAGGCACTTGTCAAAACCCACAATTACTCTAAGGTAAGTCCTTTTGAAATATGTCTGTTATCCATCAAAGCACATACTTTCATTGGTTAAAAAAAAAAGAAATATGTCTTTTGGATCCAATTTATCAAACCCTGTTCCAGAGAATTCTTCAGCAAGCACCATTTGCATCTTTGATAGTTGTAAACTGCAAATTTGTATTTATGAACTGGGATTTGTGTTAAAGGTTTTCTCAGTGTTTCAAATTCTTCATTGTTTCATTTCGTGAAGATTGTTCGGAGCCTAGAGTTTACTTCACGCTTCATTTTGCGGCTATATCCTTGCCACTACATCAATTACCATAAAGTTGCTATTTTTACATCTCTTTCATTATGTGACAAAGCATGATAAATGTTCTTCCTACTGAACTAATTTTGGCAAGCTATGTGTTTTGAGTTTTTTCCTTGTAGGGATAATGGATTTTGCTTTAACTGTTATATTCTTGCCCTGTTCTTGGTAATTTTTGAATATATATACAACAGCTAGCAAAGTATATGCATTCAGTAAGGTTTACCGACCTCCAGAATAAAACCTGTAAAAATTTTTTTTTCATAAGCACTATCCTTTAGCCACTTATTATAAGAAATCTTAGTTGTTTGTGCAATGTTTGATTCTGTAGACAAATGGCATACTTAACTGATAGACAGGTATATCCTAAGATGCTTGCTGGTTATTTCCAGTTGTGCATGTGCTTTAAATCTGTGATATAGAAAATATCTATGCTTGAATGCCATTCTCATTGCCTTTTTTTCATAAATGAAATGAATTTTGCTTAGGCAATCACTTATTATGAAGCTGCTCTGAAAAGTGGACAACAGAACTATCTTTGCTATGACTTGGCTGAGCTCTTATTAAAGTTGAAGTGGTATGACAAAGCAGAAAAAGTTCTTCAGCATGCTCTGGCTCATGAACCTGGTATGTAAGTATTTCTGATTTTAAAAATGTAGAACTGATAAATCTGATATTTTTATTTTTTATTATATAAATATGGATTTGTAGTCTCAATATTTTGTATGCATGGTTGATTATACAGATACATATGTATTTTTATCAGAATGCCACTCTATTAAAATGAGGTATTTTGCAATCTAATAAAAGATTTGTAGAAAGATAGCTTACTTTCCAAAATGATACAAAGTCAGTTATCTTTGAAATTGCAGCTACCTCTGGTGTTTAAACATGTTAACATATTTATGATCTTTACTTTTTTAAAAAAGTAACACATGGCTCTTTTTAAAAATTCAAGCACTATAAAAGAATATAATGTGTAAGCCATCTGTTTCTCTTATGAATTCCATTTGCCTTGTTCTCAAATTACCTCCTTAGAGGCAGTTTGTGATTTAATATATATTCCGTGTGTGTGTGTGTGTGCGCGTGCGCACGCGTACACATACGTATAAGTGTATTATAGTGTGATTTTTCTTTTTAAAAAATGTACTGTTTTTCCTATTCTGCAATTTTTTTCCACATACAACATGTCACAGATACAGTTTGATGTCAGTACATTCATATTTTTTCTATCCAATAGCATCATAATGTTTCATAACTCTGTAAATTATTTAACTTTCGCTCAATTCGTAGGCATTTAGTTTATTTTCCACTGTTTTGATATAAACTATGTTACAGTGAATATTCTTGCATCTCTTTCCGTGGTATACACTTGCTCGTATTTCTTAAAAGTAAGAGTAGGATGCTTAGTCAAAGGGTTTGTACATTTAAAATTGGTTTGGGCCGGGCGCGGTGGCTCACGCCTGTAATCCTAGCTCTTGGGAGGCCGAGGCGGGCGGATTGCTCGAGGTCAGGAGTTCAAAACCAGCCTGAGCAAGAGCGAGACCCCGTCTCTACTATAAATAGAAAGAAATTAATTGGCCAACTGATATATATATAAAAAATTAGCCGGGCATGGTGGCTCATGCCTGTAGTCCCAGCTACTTGGGAGGCTGAGGCAGAAGGATCGCTCGAGCCCAGGAGTTTGAGGTTGCTGTGAGCTAGGCTGACGCCACGGCACTCACTCTAGCCTGGACAACAAAGCGAGACTCTGTCTCAAAAATAAAATAAAATAAAATAAAATAAAATAAAATAAAATAAAATAAAATAAAATTGGTTCGAATACTATCAAATTGCTTCCTTACGAGTTTGTACAAATTTACTTTTCTAAGATCTTTATTTTTTAATAAAATCTGGTGCTTGTTCACTGCCAGAATTTAAAGATTACAGAATAAAAATTGGATTCTCTTTCACTCTCCAGAGAAAACCACATTTAATGATTTGTGTATCACCCTAATCAGCCTTCCCGCCCCTATCTTTTTGTTTCTATCATGCCTATAATTACATACCACTTTTTTCTGCCTGAATGAATTATAGTATATCTATAATGAGTACTATGCATTTTTCGTTTACTAACTTCTTTCCTTGTTGGCAAATATAGCTCTTTCTTAATTTTTGGCATTGGTAGAGTATTCCACTGTGTTAATAGCATAATTTATTTGACGAGTCCCCTATTGATGGAAATTTAGATTAGATAAAAGTTGAAAACAGTACTGAGATAAAATTCTTGTGCATTTACCTGTGTACTTCCTAGAATTGAATCTTGCCCCATGTTCTTTCATAAGCCTACCCAACATTATATACTATTAATCATGAAAAAAATAAAGTAAAAACTTATTATAATTTGGATTTCTTTGACGACTGGTAGGATTAGCCATTATTTTGTTTATAGGTCTAATTTTCTTCTAGGAATTGCTCCTTTATATCTTTTGTCTTTAATCCTTTACCTATTATTTGTATTGTAGATATTTTTTCCTAGGCTGTCCTGTCTTTATCAAATTTGTTTATTATATGTTTGATCAGATAGAATATTTAATGATCATATATCATGTCTGCCTATCTTTTCTTTTATGGACTTCTGAATTTTTTATCATTCTCTAAAAATGCTTCCCTAATCCTAACATTATAAAATATTTCCATATGTTTTTCTAGCATTTTTGTTGTTTTAATTTTTATATTGAGAACTTTAGTCCATGTACTTTAACCCACATACAGTTTTTTACTATATAATTTTTAAAATGGACAGCCAATGTTATTTTAGTGCCATTTATTGAAGTGCCACCTTTATCATATAATAAACTTTTTCATATACATGACTCTGAAAACGGGAATCTGTGTTTTGTTCCCTGAAGTAATCTTTCTTTTCTTTTTTTTGAGACAGAGTCTCTCTTTGTTGCCCAGGGTAGAGTGAGTGCCGTGGCGTCAGCCTAGCTCACAGCAACCTCAAACTCCTGGGCTCAAGCAGTCCTCCTGCCTCAGCCTCACGAGTGGCTGGGACTACAGGCATGCGCCACCATGCCCAGCTAATTTTTTCTATATATATTAGTTGGCCAATTAATTTCTTTCTATTTTTAGTAGAGATGGGATCTTGCTCTTGTTCAGGCTGGTTTCGAACTCCTGACCTTGAGCAATCCACCTGCCTTGGCCTCCCAGAATGCTAGGATTACAGGCGTGAGCCACCGTGCCCGGCCAATCTTTCTTTTCTTTTGCCAATATATTTACTGTAGCTTTAAAATATGTTTGGATATATGATAAGACAAGCCTGCTCTGAGTTTTCTTAATATTTCCCAATGTCATTTAATTTAGCTTTGATGATGTTAATATAATTACTGTATAATAATTATGAATGTATTTACTGTATAAAGTTATTAGTTTCATAAACATATGTGCGTGGGTCTGTCTGAGTTTCTATTGAAACACTCAAAAGACCTATAGGTGGATGTGCAGTTTGAGAAGGTTAGAGGGGGAGAGAGAGTCAATTATTATATGTTTTACTTACATTCGGCATATTATATTTACATAATATAAATACTTTCACTTAGTAAATATTTTCTGAGCACACCCTGTGGTATACTTTTTGTCTTCACATACTTTTTATTTATTATTTTATTAGTACATTAATCTTTGAGGCAAATATAATTACTCCAATTTTTTAATTAATCTGAAACTCAGTTTTCTTGATGTGTTCCTGGGTAGTACACCTGGGTTCCAATAAACATCTTAAACTTAGCATGTCTAAAACCCTAATTCCTGATCTACCTCCCCAGATCTGCTCCACATGCAGCCTTCTTCATTTTATGAATAACAACTTCATCTTTTTTTGTGGTTACTAAGAGCTAAAATCTTCGCCTTCAACCTTGCCCTTGGGAGTGCTATTGACTCTACCTTGTGAATGTGTTCAGAATCCTTCTGCATCTCACTAATCCCACTGCTGTCACTGTCACCCTTAGACGTGTCTCCATTATGTTTTTTGTTTTTTTGAGACAGGATCTTGCTCTGACACCCAGGCTCTAGAGTGCAGTAGTGTCAACATAGCTCACTACAACCTCAAACTACTGAGCTCAAACGATTCTCCTGCCTCAGTCTTCCCAGTAGCTGGGATTACAGGGGTGCAGCACCACATCCTGCTGATTTTTCTATTTTTTGTAGAGATGGGGGTCTCTTTATGTTGCTCAGGCTGGTCTTGAACTCCTGGCCTCAAGTGATCCTCCTGCCTCAGCCTTCCAAAGTGCTTCAGTTACAGGGGTGAGCCATCATGCCTAGTCCTGGATTATTAATTCTTAATAAATATATGTGTAAGAAAAACCTCTAGTTGTCACCCAAATCTTTAACTTTTCGTCCAGCCAGTTTTTATCCTAAATCTTTGTTTTAAAAATGGGTCATTCTTCAGTTAACTGACTGAAATTTTAAAAATTTCCTTCACTGTTTTTCAAAATAACCTTTTCTAAAGACAAATTTTAAAAATTATAGAAAAATGTAAACACTTAAGATGAGCATTTCTTTCCATTGAATTCCGTTCTTCCATAGTAAATGAACTGTCAGCTCTCATGGAGGATGGACGTTCTCAAGTTCTTCTAGCAAAAGTTTATAGTAAAATGGAAAAACCTGGTGATGCAGTCACTTCATTACAGCAGGTAAATGAGTTTGTTTGTGAGTGTGGTCATGGCATGGGAGATGGTTGTAGAAAGGAATATGCCACATGTCTCTTTTGGCCCAACAGTCACAGAAAATATGTCAAAATAGAAATAATGATTAAATGCTTATGGATTGTACAATTTAAATGTAGTATTGCTAATTATTATAACAATTAGGGAAAGTTGGTATTTTTAGTCCTGTTTTACAACTGAGGAAACTGGGCTTAATAACTTGTGTGAAGCCATGTGACCAGTGTCATAATCAGAGTTTGAACTCAGTGCTTCCTTCCTCCATTCCTTTAGATATTCTTTCATTTCTGGTAATATTTTGTGGTTCTCCAAGTAGAGTTTTTTTACACACATTTCCTTACATGTATTCCTAAGTGGTGGTTGTTTTCTGATGATTTTTATATTTCTAGTTTGCTAGCAATTTTTTATAAGTGACTTAAAAATATTATCAAATACACTCTCTGTATCTATCAAGACAGTCACAATGACTTTTCCCATTTTCTTAATGTATTGTATTAAACTGATTAATTTTCAAATGTTAAACCAACCTCATATTCCTGAAATAAATGTGACCTTGTTACAGTTTTTTTAAAGTATATTGCCAGAATTTAAAGGTGTTTGCTAATATTTTGTTCAGGGTTTCTACATGTATATTCAAGAAATAGACTGATGCTATTTCTTAAAGTTTGGAATAATTCAATACTGAAACCATTGGGACCTTCAGACTTTTTTGATGAAGGTTTTTATTAGTGGATGCAACATCTTTAATAGATTTCACACTGATCATTTTTAAATTTCTTTTGTCAATTTAGATGATTATATTTTTTAAGTAGTTTGTTCAGTTCATTAAACTGTCAAATTTATTGACATAAATTTGTTCATTATATCTTTTCTTTTGAATGTCTATAAGAGCTGTAAAAAATGTCCTCTTTTAGGCCGGGCGCTGTGGCTCACGCCTGTAATCCTAGCTCTTGGGAGGCCGAGGCGGGCGGATTGCTCAAGGTCAGGAGTTCAAAACCAGCCTGAGCAAGAGCGAGACCCCGTCTCTACTATAAATAGAAAGAAATTAATTGGCCAACTGATATATATTTAAAAAATTAGCCGGGCATGGTGGCGCATGCCTGTAGTCCCAGCTACTCGGGAGGCTGAGGCAGAAGGATCACTCAAGCCCAGGAGTTTGAGGTTGCTGTGAGCTAGGCTGACGCCACGGCACTCACTCTAGCCTGGACAACAAAGTGAGACTCTGTCTCAAAAAAAAAAAAAAAAAAAAAATGTCCTCTTTTACAGACCTGATATTAGTAATTTTATTTTCCTTTTTTTTAATAATCAGTTATGCTAGGGATTTATTATCATATTAATATTTTCAAAGAATCAACTCTTGCCTTTTCTGACCTCATTAAATGTTCACTTTTTACCTCATAATTAGTCTCGTCTATTTTCTTTGTGTTTGGTTTACCAGTCTTTTTTTAGCCTCTTGAAATAGTATGTTAGGTAATAGATTTTTAGCCTTTGTTCTTTTCTTATTCATTTAAGGCAATAAATTTTTCTCTAAATACTGCTTTAGTAGTGTCCCACAAGTTTATTATTATTTACTTCAAAATATTTCTTCATTTTCACTTTGATCACTGCTTTGACCCATGGGTTATTTTAAAGTATAGTGTTCAATTTCTAAGCAGTTCTGATTTTTTTTGTTATGTTTTTTGATGTCGATTTCTAGTTTAATTCTACTGTGGTTAAAGACATACTTTGAATGATTCAATTTTTTGAAATTTGTTGAAGCTTGCTTTATGTGCTACATGATAATCAGTTTTCATGCAGGTTTCATGTGGATTCAAAGTAATGTGTTTCTAGTGTTACTAACAGCTATAGTCAGGTCAACTATGTGTCAATTGGGTCAGGTTGATTTGTTCAGGTCTCTTCTGTTCTTAGGGTTTGGTTATTGTTTATTCATTTGCTTGCTTTGGTCTGTTTGTATAATTTGCTTTTATGAGAGATATACTAAAGTCTTTCAGTGTGATTGTGGATTTCTATTTCTCCATTTGGTCCTGTATATTTTTGTTTCATTTATTTAGAAGATATATTATTGAATGATCCAAATTTAGAATTATAACATTTTCCTGATGAATTAACTCCTTTATAGTTAAAAAATGACTTTCATTTCTAGTAATGCTTCTTTCTTTAAAATCTCCTTTGGTGTTTATATAGCTACTTAAGATTTTTTTTGGTTAGTGGTTTCATAGTATAGCTTTTTGCATTCTTTTGCTTTCAGACTTTGCAGTCTGTGTTGAAGATCTGTCAGCATAAAATTACTTTTTTCTCTGACAATCTAATATTGTCATTAGAATATTTATTAACATTTAATATAATTATGATTTATATTTGGATTTATATCTGCCATCTTATAATTTATATTTTTAACTTTTCTTTCTTGACATATTAGTTTGCTATGCTGCATAACTAATTACCTCAAATTTAGTGGATGAAAACAATATTATATTACAGTTTCTATGGGGCAGGAGCCTGGGCACAGCTTAGCTGGGACCTCTGCAAAGCTATAGCCGAGGTATTGGCCAAGGCTGGGTCCTCATCTGGAAACTTGTCTGGGTAAGAATCTGCTTCCAGGCTCTTACAGGTTGTTAGCAGAATTCACTTCCTCAAGGCTGTGAGACTGAGGACTCTACCTTCTGGTTCACTGTTGGCGGGAAGGCACCCAAGAACCCTAGAGGCCTGCAGCTCCTTGCCCAGTGGGCCAGCTAATCTGACCTCTTACTTCTTCAAAGCCATCAAGGGAAAAAGTCTCTAGAGTGAGTCTGCTAGCAAGACAGAGTCTTAAATAATATACTGCAATCATGGGAGTGACATCCCATCACATTTGCCGTATTCTGTTGGTTACAAGCAAATTCCATGTCTCGCCCCATATACAAGGAGAGAGGGAATCTTATCAGGGAGTGCAGGAGAGGCAGGGATCATGGGAGCCACCTAAAAGTCTGTCCACCAAATAAGTGCTCCAAACCTTTTTTTGAATGACTGAAAGGAAATCATAGATTGGCTCTTTCATTCCAGGAGAATTTATAGGACAAAAGTCACCATTTAATATATTAACTATCTTTTCTATGAAAATAAAATCTAAGTAAATGAGAAATAAAGAACCTCTGTGACATAAAACACTTAACAATTTTATAACTTTATAACTTCACATAGTTGTCACTCGTATGTACAGATACTTGTTTTTCCTTTTCACTTAACATCTAGATTTTTCCAATGTATATAGTTCGATACACATCATAGAAAAAATAGTATGATATTCCCATTTAATTGGTATAGTTTATTTTGAGGTTGTCTGGGGTAAGTGTATACAATAAAGGAATTAAAATAGAAAGAGAATTAAGAAGTCTATAAAATAAAGATGTTTATACTTTATTCTACCGAAGAATTTGAAGGGAATTACAAGAATATACATTATAAAATAGGAAGGGGAAGGGAAAAGGAAATGTGTTAACAATCAAGGCTAATATAGTTATTGTAAAGGTTAATTAAGTTCAGCTCAGATCTGTCTGGAAACCAAGGAAAAACATGGAATCTTACCAATTTTTCAAGAAAATTTTATTGCTAACACTAAATTCCATATGAAAATGTTTCTTAATGATCATTGAATATATTCTTTCAGAAACTAAGCATTCTTTTATAAAATATTTTTAATAGAAAATGCAAACACTTTTGTTTAAAAATTCCCCCAATTATATATCTTTAAGAAAATGGCAAAGCATCACACAAAAATCTAATTCATAAGTGTGTTTCTCTAGAAGGCTAAGCTAATAAGGTGCACATATTTGGCTTTGTAGAGATTCAGCTGTTTCAGAGAGAGAACTCAAGATTACTTAGAAAATGAATTGCGTATCTTTTATACATAAGATGACTTTATAATTTATCATTTATAATTGAGTGATTTGGAAAGGGTAAGAGGGCCATATTAATAATTAGGCTGAAAAAAATAATAATAATTAGGCTGAGACAACAGGTATAAACATTGAGACTGTCCTCAAGGCCTAAGCTTCTAATGATACAGGCACTTAAGTTGTTGGATAAAGGGACAGCTGTCCCCTGGGGGTAATTTGCCAGGAGCCTCTGCTGCAGATATCTGTTGGACTTTCTCTTTTGTTTTCACTGTCATTCTTACCCTTGTAATTCAAAGTCCAGGTACATAATAGGATAGGGCCATAAGTGAAGGAACCTCTTTCAAAACAAAGTGCTTGCAGGTGGCTGCTTAGGAGCTTGTGTCCTTGGGGTGGGACTCTTACAACCCCCCCCCCCCCCCCCCCCCCCGCCATCCCGCCATGTGCTGAGGGTGCCCACCTCCACCCCACCCTTCTGCCGAGGGAGGACATATGGGTACATGATATGGGTACATGGAGGTGTAAGATTGCCAAGATGTGAGGATGCAAGGACCCCTTCCTGCCAGATGGAGATCATCTTATTTAGACCAATTGTTTTCAGAGTTTTTTGACTATGATCATATACATATGCAGATGTATATAAAACCATGAACATAGATATATACATATATATTAATATATATAACCCAAAATACACAAATGTAGACATTCTGCTATACTTATATAAACACAGTAATTTAAGGAAAATAAAAATTTCATGAAATAATATTAATCTTTACCATGTGCTATATACTCATATTTTCAAATCTTTTTATTTCTAAAATAATGCTATTATACCCATCTGAACCTGTAGTGTAAAAAAAATCTACAACAATCTGCTTTAAACTATCTTCATCAAATACCATTTGTCAACCAATATTTTGATAGGAGTCCCAGAAGTGTATCCTGTAGCATAACATATGACTGGGCATTTACTATTTGTTAAATGAATGCATTAGTTAATGAATAGTTATCTACAGCTCAAAATTAAATTTTATTTGTGAAGGCCTAAAGCATAGAATTTCTCTGTCTGTTATTAAAGGAAGATTTCAGTGTTCCAGAAACCAGACGAATGGGAAGAAAGGCTATTATTCTTCCAATGTAGCAACCTACTCTACATTCTTTTTTTCTTTTTTTTTTTTTTTATTTCAACATATTATGGAGGTACAACTGTTAAGGTTATATATATTGCCCATGCCACCCTTCCCCCTCGAGTAGAGCTTCAAGCATGACCATCCCCCAAATGTTGCACATCTCACTCATTATGTTTGTATATACCCATCCCCTCCTCACCCCTTCCACCTCCCCGACACCCAATAAATGTTATTCCTATATGTCCACTTAGGTGTTGATCTGTTAACACCAATTTGCTGGTGAGTATATGTGGTGCTTGTTTTTCCATTCTTGAGATACTTCACTTAGTAGAATGGGCTCCAGCTCTATCCAGGAAAATATAAGAGGTGCTATATCACTGTTGTTTCTTAAAGATGAATAGTACTCCATGGTATACATATACCACATTTTATTAATACACTCATGTATTGATGGGCACTTGGGTTGTTTCCACAACTTTGCAATTATGAATTGTGCTGCTATAAACATTCGAGTGCAGGTGTCTTTTTTGTAGAGTGTCATTTGATCTTTTGGGTAGATGCCCAGTAGTGGAATTGCTGGATCAAATGGTCGATCTACTTGTATGCTTTAGGTTATCTCCATATTGCTTTCCACAGAGGTTGAACTGAGAAGGCCCACACCTTCTCTTTGCATAACATAGGACTATATGCCATCAATTAATTTGTCATTTCCTCATCATTAGACATTTAGGTTGCTTCCAGGTTTTTGTTTTTGTTTTGCTGTAACTGTTTTTATAACAAATAATAGAGATTTTTTTTTTCTTTGCAACAGATAACAAGTTTCCTTTTTTCCTTCTAAATAATGTCCTTAATACCTTCCCAAGAATGAAACAACTAAGTTCAATAGCCCAGTTAGTTTTACCAAGTTGGTGTGTTTTGCTGGGGTGCTTCTCAAAAGAATTGGACTTACTGGCTGAAACTTGCCAATATTTAATTTAATAGTTTTTAGAAATTTGCTATTTTATTAATTTAATAAATATTTTTGATTTTTACTTATTTAATTATAGCATCTAGATATGTTTTCCAAGTATTTGTTTCATGGTTCCATTTCCTTTTTTTTTTTTTTTTTTTTTTTTTTTTTTTTTTTTTTTGAGACAGAGTCTCGCTTTGTTGTCCAGGCTAGAGTGAGTGCCGTGGCGTCAGCCTAGCTCACAGCAACCTCACACTCCTGGGCTCCAGTGATCCTTCTGCCTCAGCCTCCTGAGTAGCTGGGACTACAGGCATGTGCCACCATGCCCGGCTAATTTTTTATATACATATCAGTTGGCCAATTAATTTCTTTCTATTTATAGTAGAGATGGGGTCTCGCTCTTGCTCAGGCTGGTTTTGAACTCCTGACCTTGAGCAATCCGCCCACCTCGGCCTCCCAGAGAGCTAGGATTACAGGCGTGAGCCACCGCGCCCGGCCCCCATTTCCTTTTTAGTGAGCTTTCTGTATATATCCTTAAAACAGTGGGAAAACACTCAAGAATTTTATATTACTATGTTTGGAAAGACATATGCAGCCTGGCTCATTTGCAAACAAGTACATTTTTGATATCTCAGTTAAGACATTTTCTTTGGATCAAGCTTTGTTAGATCAAGGGCCACTAATGCTTAAATAAATTTTCTGTAAGATTATGCCACTTGTGAGTTACTGAGAATTATTTAATTTCCTTTCTTTACTTTTTTTTAAAATTTCTTGTCATGCTTATTTTTTCTAGGCTAGAGAATTACAAGCTCGGGTACTAAAACGTGTTCAGATGGAACAGCCAGATGCAGTTCCTGCTCAGAAACATTTAGCGGCTGAAATTTGTGCAGAGATTGCAAAACATTCTGTTGCTCAGCAAGACTATGAAACAGCAATTAAGTTTTATAGAGAAGCTCTGGTTCACTGTGAAACAGATAATAAGGTCAGTACTTTTATAAAATGTCAAGCACCTTTTATTTCAGATGTCATCTGATTTCCCCAAATGTAAAATTCTTAACAGCTTATTTATAAAGAAGATTTCAAAAGAAATGTAACAAAAATACAAGTTTAAAAAATTAATATTTCTAGAAAATTTTCAAAATACATGATGCCTTAGGAAAAGGTTATGAATATTAGTCTAAAAATTATAGTGGAATAAGTAATACAAAGCAAACCTGCAAATTCCTTCTTTTTATTATTCATGTAAACACTCAGTAAATGATAAAGAATAAAAGATAACTATATTCTAGAATTTAAAGATTAAGATTGAATATTTTTATTAATATAATTTTTAAGATGAAGAGCCAAACAACCTTTAGTAAATCATAACCAAACAGGTACCTTTGTCAGTAGTGGCTAACAGAGTTGTAATTCTAGTTTTAAATCTGAAGAATGACTTAGAGATTGTCTGCTCGAAGCTTTTTATTTTACAAATAAAGAAGCAAGGTTAGAGAGGTAAAAGGGGCTTGGCTTGGCCCTTGTGGAAAAGCTGGGAGTAGAATGCGATCCTGCTTTTAAGACCAGAGTTCTTTTCACAATGCTTTATGTCTCTCTACTTTTCAAATGAGTTGCCACCTATTTTTCTGGGGCTTTTGTTGTTGTTGTTGTTGCTTTTTTTTTTTTTTTAAGTATGAAATAAAGACAGGCATGCGTATAGTTTTTCTTATCTATCATACTTGACATTTTTATTGCACTAACTTTTGGTTAACTAAATTTAATCAGTGTCCAGATGTTTTCCTCATTCACTTTTTATTCCAGAATAGTGTCTGACTAAGCTTATGTTGTGCTTTATAGATAATGTTGGAATTGGCACGATTATACCTAGCACAAGATGACCTTAACGCCTGCCAGCGGCATTGTGAACTACTTCTCCAGAGTGACCAGGATAATGAAGCTGCCACCATGGTTAGTCCAAGAGACTTCATTCAGTACTATAAAAATTATGTTTTATATTCCTCTTGGAAGTTTCAAATTTTACCTCATGAGGCAGGCTCATGTTTGCTTTTGGAAGCAATAACATATTTCTAACATGAGTACATTTTACCGGCAAAGACCAAGAATCCTTAGCATTTTATTTATAAGAACAATAACAAACCTAGATCAGGCCCCAACCTGCCCTTTTGGGGCTAGTTAATTTTACTTTATGCCTAAGGGGATGCTTGGGCAGGTAGAGTTCATGTGGTAAAGCTATAATTTGCTAAGGACTAACTTTTAAGTACTTACTTAGGCATGCTAGACTGATTTAAGAGTTTCAGTGGAACTTTTAGAGATACAGGGAAAAAAAACACATGTATCATTCTAAGATGGTCTGTTTTAAATGGAGTTTTACTTTTTTTCTTTTACCTGGGTTAAAGTATTCGTGAGCTTTTCAAATAGCTGCATGGATGACATTTTGTGAGGTTCATTTAAAGTTATTATTGTAGCTAAAACAAAATATGTCTCCCTCTTAAAACACATAAGAAAATCTCAGTAGGGCTTGCTCATTTTAAGTTCCTTCAAAACACTTATGATTTAAGTTTTGTTTTGTTTTGCTTTTAAATATTCTTGTTGCCATTTTAGTCAAGTCCAGTAAGGCATCTTGTCTACAAGAGTGGATAGAGTGTGCATTTCCCTTCGAATTTCTATTTTTAAAACAACCACTAGAAATGTATCGTTTGCTAAAAATACAGTTATACAGACAGAGTGTTCTGTTTCACATCCTTGATTATCTTCTGTTATACTCATCTGCAAGCCATTCTGCTCAAGGTGTGCTTGAACTTTAAATGGCTCCTTTTTATAAAATGTTGCCCCGCCTCATGTTTTTCATATGTGTTTTCATAGCCCTAAATCTTAATTGGAAGAATATGCTTTGTAAAATATATGGCAGTATTTTTAGAACCAACTTTTATCTTCATAGATGATGGCTGATCTCATGTCCAGAAAACAGGACTATGAACAAGCAGTATTTCACCTGCAGCAGCTTTTAGAACGCAAACCAGGTAAATTCCCACTGATTATATTTTCTTAGTGCAGTCAGCCCCCTCCTTTCTTTGTTTAGCTGGTATACTCTTACAAAAACCCAACAGTGGTTGAATCCAACTCTGCTTATTCCTCACATGGGCTTGAGCTACCGAAATGGAAAATGCAACACTGTTGACTGGTCTAAGGTTAAGTTATGACCACAAACTTCCAGTGGGCTTTCAGGAGCTGCCTGGCAATCCTACTGTATCTCAATAATGAATTCAATCTTTTCTCCTGTCTCCTTAAGAGACTCTTTCTCCTTTTCTTGTCCTCAGCTCAAAACTGTGCCACCCACTTCACTAAGAAACTTAGTGGAAAAGAACTTCTCTATCCCCTGTCACTAAGTGTACCCACTCCCCAGCCTTTGTTCCCAGAGGTCTGTGACCCCACCTGTGGCTAGTTGCCCACTGTGTGCACTGCAGGCCACCCCCCACCTACCAAAGGGTAGGTAACCCACTTCTCTCTCTCTTGCATTATCATTTTTTTCCTAATCAGCAAACAACCACACTGTGACATCTCCCTGCTTTAAGTTAATAAATAAAAACCAACTCTTAATTCTTATCCCCTATGATTATTCCATCTTTTCTCTGTTCTCCTTGACAGCAAATTTCTTCTAAAGGATTTGGAAAGGCACTGTCTTCACTTTGTCTCCTCCATTCCTGCCCTCCAGGGAAATCACTTCTACAGTGTGGCCGGTGACCTCCGTGCTACCAGAGCCAGTGTTCAGTCTCAGTTCTCTGCTTACTTAATCTGTCACCGTATTTGGCACCATTCCTTCCCCTCCATCATGCAAAGTTCTTTCATTTGTCTCTGAGATGCTAGATTCGCTTGGTTATTCTTCTCCCCAGTTGCCTGTTGTTCCAGTCTCCTTTGTTAGAGCCTCTTCTCCTTATGACCTTTAAATATCAGGACCCTCCAGGCCTCAGTCCCCAGACTTCTCTTTTACACAGTCACCCCTTATGTGACTCTATCCAGATCCCTGGCTTTATATCCCATGTGTGGCTGATGTGTCTCAAACATTTATCTCCAGTTCTGACTTTTAGACACCTTTGCCTATTTGCATTCCCACTTAGATGTCTAGGAGGATGTCAAAGGTAATGTGTCCAAAATAGAACACTTGGTCTTTTCTTTCCCTCTAAATTTAGTCTACCTCCACTCCTTGTTTCAGTGCATGGCATCACTGCTCAGGCCTCAGACCTCACAGTTACCTTTGTCACATCTTTCTCTCATATATCATGGCCAGTCCATCAGCAAATCCTTGCTGGTGCTACCTTCACAGTATATCTAGAATTCCATCACTTTTTACCACTTGTACTATGACCACCCTGGCCTAAACTATCATCATCTTTCACATGGATTATTGCAACATCCTCGTAACTCATCTCTGTTTCCATTCTTTTCCTCCAGATTGTTTAGAAATGCTTTCATCTGAAAGTAGTGGAAATTCCCCAAAAATTATAGCCTAAAAGAGCATGGCTCTTAATTTCTTCTTCTGTAAAAGAAATCCAAAAGTAGACTATATAGGAATGGCATGGAGGTTCCAGAGTATCATCAGAAAACCTGAGCCCTTCTGTCTTTTTGTTCCATCGTCTCGCCTCGTGGTCCAAGACGACCACTGCAGTGCTAGGCTTTGATGTTCCAGGGCCTAGATGAGGGAGGTGAGTGTGGAGCGGGGATAAAGGGAATACCTCCCAGTGAGTCTTCTTTTTCTCTTTTAAAATCTCTTGCCAGAATCACCTCCATGACTGCAAAGGAAGGTGGGAAACGTTATCTTTTAGCTTAACAGAGTGCCACATGAAATAAAATCAGAATTCTGATAATAAAGAAGAAAGGGACAATTTCTAGAAACTAGGTAGGCACAGCCCAAACTTAGAGCCTTAAGCTTTTCAAGCCTTCCTGCTGTTTCCACTTCCTGGCATATGCACTTTCCAAATATTCATGTGGCTGTTGCTTCATTTTCATTCAGGTCTTTGCTCCACTGTGGCTTCTTCCTTAGAGTACCCTTTCTGAACTATCCTATATCAAATGACATTAGTTCCTGCTCTTCATCCTTTTATCCTGTGTTTTGTTTGTTTGGTTGGATTTTTGGCAGTTGATTTTTTTTAGTTTCTTTGTTTGTTTGCTTTTTGTATAGCCCTTGGGAAACAGCCACAAAACTATAAATCACAGAACAGAAGCATCAGGTGGCCAGAAGCCTTATCTTCACTGCTGTGTTCCCAGAATTTAGAACAGTATCTGGCCAAGTTAGTAGCAACAAACATTGGATGGAAAAAAGAGTGGGGAAAGAAAAGAAGGAAGAGAAGCAGGGAGGGAGGAGAGGGAAGAGGAAATGAGGAAAGGAAAGTGAGAACTGTTTGAACAACAGATAACTGTGTGTTACTTACCTGTTTTACTAAAAAGAGTAACTCACAGGTATAATCCTAGCATTTTGGGAAGCTGAGGTAGGAGAATCACTTGAGGCCGGGACAGGAGCTCAAGACCAGCCGGAGCAACATATCAAGACCCCATCTTTACAAAACATAGAAAAATTAGCTGGGCATGGTGGTGTGTTCCTATAGTCCCAGCTAGTTGGGAGACTGAGGCCAGGAGGATTGCTTGAGCCCAAGAATTTGAGGTTATAGTGAGCTGTGATGACACTACTGTACTCTAGCCCTTGCTACAGGGTGAGACCCTGTCTCAAAAGAAAAAAAAAAAAAAAAACAGTTTAAAATTGTAGGGGAAAGTCCTGGAACTGTATCAGTTCTAACCCCCCTAGTGCCTTCATCTCAGGGTGGTGCCATAGGCTGTCAGAACTGCCCGGTTAGAACCACATAGACACAGAGTTGGCTATACTTACAGCGGGCCAACTCAAGAACCAGATATGCTTTACATGTTACATTTACTAGTGCTTTTAATTTTAAAAAAATTAAATTTAGAGAACATCACTTTCCACTTACAAATAAAATGTCACCAGTTAGGGCAAAGATTGAAAGGAAAAAATGTGATCTGTTCTTATAATAGTAATAGCAACATTTTAATTTCTTTGTATTATTTTTATTAGTTTAAAAAAATTTTTTTTCACCTTTGGACACTATAGGCCATTTCATTAGTTTGTATGTGTCCATCTTACCTTTCCTACTCACTCTGGGTCCAGAATATCGGCCCCTCTCCCCACACGCAATGCGCAAACCTGCTCTTGTTTTCTGTGTCTTTTTTTTCCTGACATTTCTACCCTGAGTTCCAGATTCTGTTTTGTCCTGTCCTCTTTCTCTCAGCTACCATTTAAAGGTAATACACATAATATTTTCATCCTGTCTCAAGCTGTTCCCATTTCACAGCTTTCCCTTTTGAGACAATGATCTGAACTTGTTTCTTTCAAAAGCACAAACCTCTTCCATTGTGAACCTTTTTAAGCCATTCTTGGCAATATTGTCATACATTATATTTTTTATTATTTGATGAAGCCTTCATTTTTCATGTGAGTTTTGTCTCACCTAAGTTTCTATTATTTGGCACAAGCAATTTTTCTGAATAATAGTTAAATTGGCTTATCCAAAGGCTGTCTGCTTTGGACTGTTTATAAGCAAATATAAAATTAATAGTTTATAAATTCTGCATGTGGATCTTGTGTAATAATACCAAATGACATACAACCACACCTCCAAGTCTTTGTGTAGATTTTTTCCTTTTGCCTATAATGCACCTAATCTTCTTCTCTCTCTCTTTCCTAACACAGTCTAAAATATATCCACCTTGAGGGGGGAGAAAAAGCAAACCTGCATCCCTCTGCCATCAGCTACATTAGAAAATGTCTTATGTGATGCTGGTTACATGACCCAGCATCCACTGTAGTTTTCCTGGGACTGAGGGTTTCCCAGATGCAGGACTCCCCATGCTAAAAGAAAGTTTTGCCTGGCATGAGTTGGTAACCCTAATATTGGGTTACTTAGTCCATACCTCTTTATCACTTATAGTATTTTGCTAAATATATTATATACATATTTGTCTTCTCCATTATACTGCAAATTCCTCAAATTCAAGGATTATGTCATAATGATCTTATATTCTCTGCATCACACACAATGTAAGACACATATATAGTGCAAGGTAAATGTTTATTGGTTGAATGGATCAACGAGTGACTGAAATACCAAGTCATTTAAAAATATAAAACTTTAAGTAAACTTTATTGTCTATGTGATATTTTACATTTTTAATCTTGTGTCGTATGCCTTATTCCTAGTAGGACTTTACATACTGATCTCTTTTTTCAGAATTATTCTAAAACATATGCATCTACATTCAACGTGTGCATTATTGGTCATTCTCCGTAATATCTTATGGTATAGATTAAGGCCCTATTTAAGTTCATTTCAGAAATCTGTCCAAGTTGACTTAACCTAGCTAACTGAAAAATGTCCATTATTATGCGGCCATTAAAATCATGTCTTGGAAAACTATTGCATGACAACTGGAAAATATATACTGTATAACGTTGAATCCAAGTCAAAAGCCCCTTGTGACTCCAGTTTTGTATATATTGAAGTAAAGATTAATTTTGTGTAAATGTAAGCAAAAATATGTATTTGTTTACATTTAAGTATTTATAGATTGGTTTTCACTCATAAATCTAGGAAACAAAGCACACCAAAATGTGATAATCTGTAGGCCAGGTACAGTGGCTCACACATGTAATTCTAGCACTCTGGGAGGCCAAGGCAGGCAAATCGTTTGAGCTCAGGAGTTTGAGTAGCCTGAGCAAGAGTGAGACTCCCATCTCTACCAAAAAAAAAAAAAAAAAAGAGAAAAATTAGCCAGGCATGGTGGTGCGTGTTTGTAGTCCCAGCTACTTGGGAGGCTGAGGCAAGAGGATCGCTTGAGCCCAGGAGTTTGAGGTTGCTGTGAGCTAAGCTGACGCCACGGCACTCTAGCCCAGGCAATAGAGTGAGACTCTGTCTCAAAAAAAATAAATAAAAGACAAAATGTGTGGTAATCTCTAGAAGGAAATATGGACGATTATTTTCTTCTTTATATTTTTCTGTTTTTCCTTGCTTTTTATAGTGTCCATATATTACTTTTATAATCCTCAAAAATATTTATTAAATTATTCTCAAAGCTTAATATGTTAGTGGTAAGAGAGAACTGGACAGAATTGGGAGAAGGTGTTCTAGGAACCTACAGGAAATTATACCTGAAACCAAAGAGCCGAGTTAATTCTTTTTCCTTAGAAAAAAGTGAAATTAGATTAAAATACTGAGACTAATATGTTAAGATTATACTATGATAAGCTAGTGTCTATATGTTAGGTATATGCACATATTAGAGAAAGACGAATATAATTTTTATTGCCCACTTCAAACATTATTGTCAAAATGCACTATGCTCACCCTCTTCTAAGCTGCAGTAAGTGGAAAAGGGAGTCTTAGATCAGTGACCTGCCCTCTGCAATCAAGTTAGTTCTTCTAAATTACAGAGTTAGAGTCTAGATTACTTAGAGACTGTTTCTAGAACAATTGAACAATTGAAAAGTAACTTACAACAACTATATATTTTT
Source organism: Microcebus murinus (assembly GCF_040939455.1). Lineage (NCBI taxonomy): Eukaryota > Metazoa > Chordata > Mammalia > Primates > Cheirogaleidae > Microcebus > Microcebus murinus. The sequence goes on along the minus strand of NC_134111.1, from coordinate 45,351,220 downwards.
CTAGATTTGCCTATGTAGAACCTTATCTCACTATGACTGGTGCAGCCTGGCCTATATCATTTAGTGATCATGCAGTTGGCCATTCCTTCACTCATATTTTGAAATAAATCATACTTTAATAAAATAGAATTATAACCTTCAAAGCAAAAGATATAAAGTGTTTCCCATATCTGAAATATTGTTTGTTTCTAGATAATTATATGACATTATCTCGTTTGATTGATCTCCTAAGAAGATGTGGAAAACTTGAGGATGTTCCAAGATTTTTCTTAATGGCTGAGAAATGTAACCCCAGAGCAAAATTGGAGCCAGGATTTCAATACTGTAAAGGACTATATCTTTGGTAATTCTACTGGCAAATAAATCCTATATAATAGTTTTTTTTCTCATTGGAGATCAAATAGAATAATCTGGTCTTTGTAGTCAAAAATATCTACGCATTAAAATATGTTAATAGTTTTATTTACCAAACATTATAAAGTAGTATAAATTTTGTAGTCAGTGATTAAAATAATTTTTTTAAAACATCTAACAAGGTATACTGGAGAACCAAATGATGCCCTTCGACATTTCAATAAAGCTCGGAAAGATAGTGACTGGGGCCAAAATGCCCTTTACAATATGATAGAAATCTGTTTGAATCCAGATAACGAAACCATTGGAGGTGAAGTATTTGAAAACCTGGATGGAGACCTAGGGTGAGTACTGTTTGACACATTGTCCTTTTTTTTGAAAATACTTCTTAGTGGTAATAAGCAGGGATACTTTACAAAAGACAACTCAATTCTAGGATAGCAGTAATGAAAAGTCAGTTGTATAAATCTTAACTAAAATAACTATTTTCTGAAACAGATATGAAATGGTGTTAAGAGGCCTCCTAAATCAGAAAAGACATGTTACGAAGTCACTCCCCTAATTACTCGTTGAAAGTAAGATAAATTGTAGAAGGTGACAACTATGGCAAAAATCGTCCACATAATGATAGGTAACTGCTTAACAATTAGTAGTTACCTATCAAACCCTGTGCTCTATTCTTTATATTCATGATCTCATTTGTTTTCTACAACAGTATTACAAAATAAGCTGAGTCAACTGGTCTAATGGGATAGTTAGTAATGATGGAGTCAAGATTTGGACTGAGTTCTACCTGACCTCAAAGTTCCTGCTAGTCAGTGTGGTAGACTGCGAGCAAATGGTTATTTCTGTAATATCAGCCTGCATTTGTTGCTTGTCCTCTCCTCAGAATTGGGCAAGGCATGGTGGGGCGTGTATAAAGATGTAAAGGGCATATAAGAGGTAGTTTCTCCTTTCAGGAGCATGTAATTTACCTAGGAAGCAAGACAATACCTGAAACTGTTCAAGCTGCAACAGAACAGGAATGGATACTGAGTATTGTAGGTGTTCATAGGAATCATAGCAATGCATAATGTGTAGTACTCAGGGGAAGATGCATGGACAAGTGGGAAAAATTAGAACTAGATTGCTGAGAGGTTTCAATGACAGATTTTAAGGCTAGGGTTACAGAGACCACTGAAAGTTTTAGAGCAGGGAAGTGGCATGTATATTTTATGTTTATTTTAGAACGTTTGAGGTAACATACTATTATGGAACTATATAGGCCATCTAAGTGGAAGTCTTCTGTAATCACTTCAAAATACTAAACTAGAATTCAGAAGGGAGGTCACAGCTAGAGATACAGATTTGAGAGATGTCTGCATAGCGTTGATAGTTGGAACTCCATCAATGGCCTCTTTGCAAGTAGAATGTAGTAACAGAAGTCTAAGAACTAAATTTTGGACATGGTAACATTTAAGCGGTCTGGAGGAGGAAGAAAGATAAGAAAAGGACAATTAATGTGGTAGAAAAAGAACCAAAACTGTGCGGTGTTACAGAAGTCAAAGGAGAGGAACTTTGAAGAAGGTAGCCAAGAGTGTGAAATGTTTTAGGGAAGGTAAAAGTGTAAGGCCTGAGAAAAAGACCAATGACTTTAGTGACTGGACTTTGAGAGTTTCATCTCTTTTTATTAAAATATTAATTGATTTATATATGCGTATGTATAAAAAATGTGAAAATTACTGTTAATTATTAAAATTGCACTTGAAATTGCACTTACATTTTGATATATATAATTTCTTTTCTGAGAATCTAATAGGCTACATGGTGAGGAAGGTAGAGTAGATCTATATGTCTGACAAACTTAAGATTCAAATCCCAAGTTTACCATTTATTAGCTGTGTGACCTTTGGCAAATTACTGGAGTTTGAACCTCAGTTTTCCCATGCATAAAGTGGGTTCAGAGTAGATAGAATGAGATTATGAAGTGCTTGACACTTCCTCCTCCTCCTTTTCTTTCCTTTTGCTTTATGACAGATACATCATTTGATAATTTTATAATTTTACTTGTATTCTAGTTTTATATTGGCTGAAATGAACACATTACCAAATGTAGGTATTGTCTGATTTTTTTACTTCATTGTAAAGTGAATTAATGTCTAATGGTATATTGAGGCTACATTATTTTGTTTAAAAATGCATTGTAACTGTGCTTTCTTTGTATTAGAAGAGAATGAGTGACATTCTTCACAAAGGATTACTTTTAAATGAGTAACAAAAAGAGAAACTGGTGTACTCTAAACCTTTGATTCCAATCTCAGTGAATTGTATCATGAGTAATAAACATGTGATTTATTTTTAATCGTATACAGTAATTCATCTGAGAAGCAAGAGTCAGTCCAATTAGCAGTGAGAACAGCAGAAAAACTCCTTAAAGAACTAAAACCTCAGACCACGCAGGGTCATACACAGCTTCGCATAATGGAAAACTGTTGCCTAATGGCTACCAAACAGAAATCTAATGTCGAGCAAGCATTAAATACCTTCACCGAAATAGCAACATCTGAGGTTAGTAGAGTTTCTTTTTTAACTTCATGTTATCTTTCTTAGATAGTACAGAAATATATATTTGATTAGTTGTTCATTTTCTAAAAATTAACTTAATTACTTACTCTTATTAAAAATCATTGTATAGTTTGATGTAATTTTACACAGTGTTCCTTTGTTTCCAGAAGAGACACTTACTTTTTGAAATGTTGTCAATATATTTATTGCTACTAAATTCTAGGGAAAGGGAATTAGTTAAAAGTGGCTAAGTTAATTCTCAAGGAAATGGCTTTATCTCCTGGATAATTTTTGTGTTGTGGATATAGCCTAGATTAATTTACTAAGTGAAAATAAACACCTGGGCTGCCTTGATATCTCACCTTTTCACATATGTGAATGTGGAATTTTTCCAGCTCTAGGGCTAAATGAGATCCATACTGACAACTTAAAATTTGATCATGCAAATAATGATACTGTTCTTTATTAATAGTAACAATGAAATAACCTCCTACAATCTTTTTATTATTATTATTTTAGTAGTAGTATTCCTATAAAATCAAAGGCTTTCTTCCGTTTTCACTCCACTCAGATCTACTTCCTTTCTCACTCTCTGGGTGTTCTGCTTTTCTTCCCTAACACAGTGTTGTATTTCTTTAATTAATTGATATTAAAAAAGAATTTCTAGATACCCTCCATATCAGCAGTTGGTAAAAGCTAGTTCTAAGCCTGCTTATTGGATTTCATGATTGTTCTTCCACTTAACAAAGCTGTAGGCCAGCAGTCCCCAACCTTTTTGATACCAGAGACCAGTTTCATGGAAGACAGTTTTTCCATGGACTGGTGGGGTAGGCTGGGGTGGAGAATGGTTTCAGGATGATTCAAGCACATTATGTTTATTGTGTACTTTTTTTCCTATTATTACATCATAATATATAATGAAATAATTTTATAAATCTCTCTGCCAACGATAATCTGTATTTGCAGCTGCTCCCCAGCTCTAGCATCATGCCTCAACTGCACCTCAGATCATCGGGCATTAGATTCTCATAAGGAGCGCACAGCCTAGATCCCTCCCAGGCTCAGTTTACAGCAGGGTTCACGCTCCTAGGAGAATCTAATGCCGCCGCTGATCTGACAGGAGGCGGAGCTCAGGTGTTGATGTGAGCGATGGAGAGCAGCTGTAAATACAGATGAAGCCCTCTAGCCTGACACTCACCTCCTGCTGTGTGGCCCAGTTCCTAACAGGCCACGGACCAGCATGGGTCCACAGCCTGGAGGTTTAGGACTACAGCTATGGGCCACTGAAAACTCATACTTTTGTGTTCTCAGAAGACATACAGAATTTTGCTGTGTTTTGTTGTGGTTCAGAGGTCACAGTGGTAGCTATAAACTACCCCCAAACCTCTAAAGAATTCCCTTTCTTCCCACCTGCCAGGACCCGCGAGGAGACTCAGATGTCAGGGGTTTGGGTGCAAGTATCCTAGATAGCAGCTTTATTACCACGGTAAGCCACGCAGGGAACAAAACAGCAAGGTAGTGTCAGCAGCAGTCACCTCCTGGAGCAGAGCCTTTCTGCAGACCTTGAAGTAATGCTCTCGGGGGTCATGCTCTGCTGAATTGTCTTGTGCCGCAGATGGATGACAGCTGCTGAATGCAGGGAGCGCAGAAGTAGGACAATCATGTAAGTCTAAGAAAATCTCTAAGAACATGAGGGAGTACAATCGCAAGTGAGGTGTCATAGCTAATGAATGTTCTGAAGTGGTATTCTGTCACATAACAATGAAAGAGCTTATTTTGAGTAAATCCATTATTCCTACCATGAAGTTTAAGGGAGAGGAAAGCCAAAAGCAGTGAATGACATTACAGCTATTTCCTAGAAAGACTATGCCAGTTTTCTGTGTTGATAAGACTGCACTGTTTTTTTTTTCAATCATCCTTACATATGTGGTTAGTAATATAGTATCTTCAAGTCTGTTTACTAACCATATTATTCAAATGATACTTATGTATGAGCTAAATTTTCATAACCATCAAATTTTATTTTCTTTTAACTCATGGGCCACATATATTCAATATAATGAATATTTATTAAGCAGCCAGTGTGTGCTAAGCATAGTGGAAATCACAAAGATAAATAATGTATGGTCTCTTTTTTCAAGTTTCATATAGTCTACAGAAGATGAGACAAGCATAGTGACTGACATGACTGTAATACAAGGCGAAATGTATTATATTCTGTCCTAGAATTGCAAATGTTATAAAAATACTGTAGGAAACAATATAAGGAGAGTTGGGAGGCTCTTTTATAAAAGAGGTATGATTTAAGAACCAAGTATGCTTTGAAGAACCAAGATAAATTGCATTTTCACAGGCAGAAATGAAGAAAGTGTGTTCTACATCAAAGTCAGTGTGCAAAGTCAGAGGGCAGAAAAGCATAGCACATATTCACAACCCTGTGTGTCATTCAGAGGGATTGAAAAGAGGTACATGGCAAGAGGTCATGGAGGAAATGGTGGAAGATACATTAAGCCCAAACTAAAGTGTTGGTTTCGTCACATTACCTTGAACTGTAAGAGTATGTTGTTTATAATAGAGCTGTGCTGTCCACACCTGCATCTTGTCCTTTGTGATCTAAAGTTCTTGCAGTTTAGAGTGGCTGAGAGTGAGAAAGAGAAGCTGGCTGAAGGTCTTGGGATGTCTGCACCAGAAAAAAGACAGCCTGATCTAATGCAGGGGTTAGTACTCAGGTTTGCAGTTTTAAAAACTATTCTTCAGTTCACTCAAGAGTGATCAAGATTTGAAGAACTGATTCATTTTAATAGAACACAGACTCAAGGTGTGGTTTTAAAATCAGAGAACTTAATTTTAAAGGTGTAGTATGAGACCTTTTCACAGGACCCTTCTCTTCTTGGGCTGTCCTAGGACCTGGCTGACCTCGATTTTCTGTCCTCTCCAAGCCCACCTGGGGTAGGAGGTGACAGTGAGGATGAGGCTCAATAATTGATAACATCCCACATATGTCTTCAAAATCTATTACCAACTGGTTCAATTTGGCACTCAAATGAAACAGTTTTGCCATTCCTTACCCAGAGAAACAAATTACATATTGGAAGTTTATTGATAGACATAGAACTGGAGCCAAAGAAGTTTTTATTAAAGTCCTAAAAGCCATTTTCATCAAGCCCTAATGAATTGCCCTTCTGTATTACAGAGTTATTTCTGACTTAACTATGATCACTGTTGGACCTTGAACATTTTACCAATCTGCTCTCCTTTTGCAGTATTCCTTATTACTTACCCAAATTTTCTATCTTATAGTGCACCTTTATTATAGTCACCATATTACAATTTCTAAGTCACATTTCCTCACTCTTTATATGTATTTTAAGCTGAGGACTGCCTCTTTATAAATGTATCATAATCTCTCTGCTGAAATTTCAGAAGCACCCTAGCTTAATCAGGGATATACACATTATTGCTTATGTAAGTTAATTTTCTGAATAGATCGCTAATGACATCCATCTTATACCAGTTGTTATTAACCTGTTTGTTTCACACAGTGACATTTTCTGTCTTTGAACTCTATCTAAAAGAGTGTCATGCTTTGTAGACCTTTTCAGGGAACTGCAGACTCTGAATCTAAAAAGATATTTTAAAGCATGCGTTTATTTTATGTAATTTGCAAGTGATTAATTAATTCTATGTCTTGTTTATAACATATTATTGTTCATACTTTATTGGGAGAAGAGGTTTTTGAAAAAAATGAGGAGGGAGGAAAAAAGAGCAATAGGAGTTAGTATGGATAAGGATTGTCATTTGCAGATAAATCACTGTTCTATTCCTCTTTGACAGGTGAAAGGACGAAGGAGCCAAATGTTAAATCTGAAATACACACTGCTCAATAAGGATTTTACTGAAAAAGAATTTTATTTCTGTTTCTATACAAACCTAATATATGGCTGTTTCAATCCCATTGAAGATGGAGTCCCACTAATTATTGGAATTGTGTAGTTAGGGCATCTAAATAGTTGCCATTATCTTGAATTATCTTGACCACGCTGTGCCTGATCAAGTTTCTTCATGGTAGCTTGAGGTCACTTGATGTGTTAAATAATGGGTATAATCAGAGTTGTCAGTAGTGGAGCTAGAAAGAGAATCCACTGACTAGTTCTTATATGATGTAGCATTTTCTACTTTCCAAGTTTTTCTCTTAAACAGAAGACATTTATATTTGTGTATCTAGTGGTCTAAAGTTTCATTTTCTTACAGAAGGATCATATCCCAGCACTCTTGGGAATGGCAACGGCGTATATGATCTTGAAACAGACTCCAAGAGCCAGAAACCAGCTGAAGCGAATTGCAAAAATGAATTGGAATCCTATTGATGCTGAGGAGTTTGAGAAGAGTTGGCTGCTACTTGCTGATATTTATATTCAATCAGCAAAATATGACATGGCAGAAGAGCTGTTAAAACGGTGCCTACGTCATAATAGAGTAAGTGAAGAGGAAAAAATTGTTAACTTTTGGTACATAAGCTTTCTATAATAGGTATTATAGGGTGTTGGTCCATTTGAAAGCATTCCTGTGTGTTTTTTGAAAATTAAATGTTTATTCTTACCACAATCAGGAAAGAAACATTAACAATAAGTAAGAAAGACATTTGCCTCTGAAAGGAAAAGAGAGAGATTTATGCAGTTTCAAGTTTCAGCTGTAGTGATGCCCTACTTAGTGGAACATGCTTTTGGAATGTCAAGCATTTGCCTGTGATTATCCATCTCATCCCAGATCTAATGAAAATTGCAGAACAACATTAATTGCGGACGTCTGTCCCTCCTATTAAGAAATACTCTTGATGAATTTACTGCAGCTGCATGTCATTTCCACATTATTAAAATCCACTATGCATAATATATTTTGTGAGGGAAAGTCTTTTCAGCTTTTAATTTGATTTGTTTAATAAAAAGTCCTTCCTTTTCTTTAGACATAAAATTGAAAATCTTAAAGTCTTTAGCGTTTAAGGCGTTTTACTAATATTTTGGTGCTTAATCACCAAAAAAAGATGTTTTATTATGACAGTTTTTTTAAAGTTAAGATTTGCATTACATTTTGTTGAGAAATAATTGCACTCAACCTTGAAACTTTACAATATATATCTTCACAGATTCATATCAATTACTTCAAAATCTTAGTCACAGTAAATCTGTTTTATTCTCATTGAGCAAATTAGATTACAAATGGATCATTTGTTTTTCAAAGAAGAGTTATGATTATCTAGTACTATTAAGATGCTTTCTTAGGAACTAAGAAACCTAAAAGATCCAGCCATTTATCAATTTATAGACTATTCTAAATGATCAGTTACATCAATTTTAAGTTAAATTGGCCTTGAAAAACAGAGAATACTCATTAATAGGCTTTGAAAATCTAAATTGCTGAACAGTTGACCCTTATATGTCTAGTCTAGGATTAACCAAGATTGCATGAGAATTAAGGTTTTGATGCACACAGAATTTCAGTGTGCCAGAATGCTGACAGCAATACATTGCATGGTGGAACATGATTGCTACTTTAGAGACTTTGTTCAGTCCTGCTGGTTAGACATGTTGATATTGGAACCATGAGATTCAGTAAGCTTCAGAACCTTGAATTATTCAATCAAAAAAAGGGGAACCATCCAGATCTGGGACAGGAAATGTACAAGATGACACTAGACTGTCTTGTCATACTGGATGACCAAGAAACCATCAAAGATGATTAGAGTTGTGTCAGGGTCTTAGAACCCAACTTTGAGACACTCCCAGGAGCCAAAGTTGGGACTCTTAAGTATCAATAATACTGGCAACTACAGTGGATTGAAACACATCAAATCTGTTTAAATCTATGACTTCACAAAGATCCAAAAAAGAAAAAAAAAAACAAAAAACTAATTGGTCACCACTGCAGTATGCTAATGAACTGACTTGTTATTTCTAAAGTTGGCAATTTAGGGAAAGAGTTAAGCATTTATCCTGCCTTTTCTATATAAAATATACTATTAGGTAACCAAACAGTAGATAAGGGCACGTTTCTCATTATAGACATTTTTCAGCTGATAAATGAAGAAAGACTGATAGAATATCACCATTTCTCAACCTTAATAAATTTATGTATGGGTATGACACCACAAAAAGAGGGAAAATGAGACATTCTGTGTTTCCTGATGGAAGAACATACCTTCTGTGAGAAGACCAAGGCTGGGGTGAGACAAGTGAAACATGTAGTCATCAAGATAAATAATAATTTAATGAAATATTTTTTAAATCAAAAGAAATTTTAAAAATGTTAAATAGACAGGGTCTAACTGTGTCATGCCAAGCTATTTTGTACCCTGAATCAAAAGGGAAAATGTTGTCTTTTTATTCATATTTTTATGTTTTTTAAATGGTTAATGGTTTTAATAAAAATATTATAAAATTTTTTCCCATTAAAGTAAGAGAGTAAAATTATAAGAAATTTGATATAGGTATAAATAAAATATTCAATCTTAAAATAATGTTGTGTTTTAACATACCTACTTTTCAATTTCAATGTTTTCAAACTAATATTCTAGAAAAAAAAAGTTATAATTAAAAAATACATTAGGCCGGGCGTGGTGGCTCACGCCTGTAATCCTAGCACTCTGGGAGGCTGAGGCGGGCGGATTGCTCAAGGTCAGGAGTTCGAAACCAGCCTGAGCAAGAGCAAGACCCCGTCTCTACTATAAATAGAAAGAAATTAATTGGCCAACTAATATATATAGAAAATTAGCCGGGCATGGTGGCGCATGCCTGTAGTCCCAGCTACTCGGGAGGCTGAGGCAGAAGGATTGCTTGAGCCCAGGAGTTTGAGGTTGCTGTGAGCTAGGCTGATGCCACGGCACTCACTCTAGCCTGGTCAACAAGCGAGACTCTGTCTCAAAAAAAAAAAAAAAAAAAAAAAAAAAATACATTAAAACCTGCATCCAGGATTATGCATTTTTCCTTTTGCCTCAAGCTTCAATGTGGCTCATCAGGACACTGATCAATTAAGCAGATCCACTCTTCTTCCCTCAAATCAAAATCAAATCCAAACCTCTAGATCTAATTACAATTTGGGGGAAATATCAGCAACATAGGAATATATAAACCCCAGAAGGATGCAATCAACTGAACTGGGTTTTGAGAAACTCTAGGATATTCTTGTTTCTACTACATTTAATTTCAAGAAAAAAGACAGCCAGAGCAGAAACCTTTTAGATTAAAAGAGACTTGGAGGGCATTTCAACCAGGCACAATGTGTGGGCCTTATTTGGATCTTCATTCTAACAAACTACAGATAGAGTGAGTGAGAGACAATTTGAAATTCAAATAATGACAGGATATTTGTTGCTATTAAGGAATGGTTACATTTTAGGTGTGATAAAGTGTGGTTATATTTAAACAAAGCCTGTCTTTTAGAAATGCATATTAACATATTTATGGATGAAATGATACCATATCTGAGGATTGTTTTCTATTAATACAGAAGGACAAGTAAATGGAGTAGAGGTAAAACAGTATTAGTCATGAGTTAATTGTTGAAGATAAGCTATGGGTTCATGGAATTGATTATACTCCTATTTCTGTATTTGTGTATGTTAAAATTATTCACAATAAATAGTGTACATGTGTATGTGTACAATATACATATGGCCTGATGTGTATTTCTGAAGTAATTTCTGATGTAAGGAAATATTTACATATTTACAGTATTTCTGATGTAAAGAAATAAAACCTGAGTCTGTAGATTTGGGATACAGACTTGGCATCAGAATCATTTATTAAGTTCTATAAATAATTTGATGGCATCACTAAAGTGGGAAACCATTGTTTTATGTGCCATTTGAATGGGTTAATATGATTGACCTCTAGAGTCATAAACATCCCATAAAACCTTAGTAGTATCAAGTGCAGTCTGTTGATACATCTTCGTTTTTTTTTTCAGTCTTGCTGCAAAGCTTATGAATATATGGGATACATTATGGAAAAAGAGCAAGCATATACAGATGCTGCCCTAAACTATGAGATGGCATGGAAACATGGCAATCAGACGAATCCAGCAGTTGGTGAGTTTAGCAAATGAGACTCGTTAAGTGTTCAGAGGAAAATTGTATTTTATTTGTAAATCTTCATTTAAACACATTTGATTTTTTTAAGAACAAAATATACATTAAGAGCCAAAATAATTTTATATTCATAATAAATTATTAGGTACTAATAGTTAAGTATAATTTCCTGAGGTCCACACTTGTCCTCAGTCGCCTTAGAGGACATCCAGTCTAATTCTGCCCTTTTCTCTCCCTTTATGCTCTGCTATTTCAAAAATGGTAAGTTAGGAACACATTGCATTAAATCAAGTTGCCCAGGTACTAATGTATATTGTGGCAGATGTCACAGAGAGGCCATGTTTCCCACAATTATTTGACCATGAGACATTTCTTTTTCTCCTGAGCATTCAGAAATATCATCTAATTCTAATGTTTTATAGACTGTTAGTTTGTGTATCTAAGCATAGAAAAATGTACATTAAAAATACAGTATTATAATCTTATGATACCACCATCGTATATGTGGTCTGTTGACTGAAGCATCATTATGTGGTGCATGATTGTATATAAAATATTGCAGGGGCCGGGTGCAATGGCTCACGCCTGTAATCCTAGCACTCTGGGAGGCCGAGGTGGGCGGATTGCTCGAGGTCAGGAGTTCAAAACCAGCCTGAGCAAGAGCGAGACCCCATCTCTACTATAAATAGAAAGAGATTAATTGGCCAACTAATATATATAGAAAAAATTAGCCGGGCATGGTGGCGCATGCCTATGGTCCCAGCTATTCGGGAGGCTGAGGCAGCAGGATTGCTTGAGCCCAGGAGTTTGAGGTTGCTGTGAGCTAGGCTGACGCCACAGCACTCACTCTAGCCAGGGCAACAAAGCAAGACTATGTCTCAAAAAAAAGAAAAAAAAATTGCGAATTCTATATAGTTGCTATTTCTTATGTTTTACTATGATCTGATTATATTAGTAATTCTTTTCAAGTATTTGTTTGACATCACTATGTACCCCATGAATATACACAATTATTATTTATCAATTGAAGAAAAAATTTTAAAAAATTTAAAAATTTGTTTTGGTATTTTTGTTAGAGCCCAAGAATAGCACTCGTATTTCCTTATTTTGTATTTCTGAAAGGTAAAATGAAATATTTAATATGAGATATTAATTTACATTGTGTTATGTCTTGTTTACTGAGTACACAGCTACTATTACTTTTCGTGTCTCTTTAGTGTTCTCATGTTTATAGCATTCTACAGGAAAACAATAATCATTCATGAATGTCTTACAACATTCTAATTGTCAGTAATTGAAGTGTGACATTTCAATATCAGTAACTGTGACGATTCTTACTGGTCATTGCTGTGGAACATGTGACGACTAATCCACCTTCCTCTGTGTTGCTGTCCTATGTGCTGTGACTTCTCACCATGCATTCCGAATTAATTCAGTGTCTTATGTGTCCAACCGCTGGCCTTGGCTCATACTGCTCCCTCTGCCTGAAAGTATCCGTGATTCCCACCCAGGCCTAGTTTGTGCCTCATTCTTCAGATTTCAGACATCTGATACCCTCTTCATCCCTAATCAGTTTCTTTATTATAACTCACTCAGCTTGGATCTTTCTTCTATAGCATTTATCTCAGTTGTGAAATTATTCTTTTATTCAAGTGATTATTAAACAATGTACTCTTTCTCCTAATACAGTGTAAATCTGATGACTGTAGGAATCACTTTGCCAGATGTGTTAACTGCTAAATAAATCTATACCGTATAAATGGATAGCTGCATTGTCATTTACTGCCCTGTGATGAGTTTTTACTATAACCTGAAATAAGTGAGACTTTCCTAGTAAGTTCCAGAAACCACATTTGTGGAGTGGCAGTCTTCTAACCAATGGTACATTCATTGTGGTCCTTTTTTCCAGCCCCATTTTTTTTTTCTACTTGCTCTTCTTTCATGTCACTTGCTTTCCATTATCACATCACTTCTCTCTACGGCAGTTCAGTCTCCAGCCTTCTTTATGAGTTGTCTGGTGAGTAAGCAAACAAAGGAAGAGGCAAGAAAAAGTAATTGTAGCAATGTGCTTTATAAATAGTACTATATCATTATGAGATTTTTTTTTCTTAACAGGATACAAACTGGCATTTAATTATTTAAAAGCAAAAAAATATGTGGATGCAATTGACGTATGTCACCAGGTAAACACTTAAATTTAGATTTCTTAAAATTTTTCAGATGTACAATTTCCTACTTTAAGAATCTGAAGATGTGAATAGAAGTAGAGGATATAGTATATTAATTAAATGACTTATCAAATATATTCCAGGCAGATTATCAGTGTTCAAAATTTAGAAAATAATAAAGCTTACCTAAATCAAATGTGTTTTTACTTTAAGGTCAACAGTAAAATGTTTATGTCAACTTAAAGACTAGTGGGAGAAACATATTAAATAAAACTTAATCTTCAAGTTAGATATTTGAAGATAGTGTAGATTCTCCAGATAATTACCCTGAATAGAAGTTCTTGTGAATGTGTCTAAGTCTGGCTACTAGCAAATTCAGATTGATAAATTAGAGATAAAAGGGATTCTGTAATTTAAAAGTCATTTAATTACATTCTGTAATTTATCCCCTACTAAATGATCCCCAACTAAAATGACAAATATTTAAACTGCAGTTTTAGAATTTGTAGTTTCTTTCTATATACATTGTCCCATTGATATTCCATTTAAGGCATTATGTTAAACATTGTAGAGAGCTCCAGCTAGCTCCAGGAGCTTCCAGCTTAGAAAAGAATTCTGCAATCCCTCTTATCCCAGAAAGTTATATGTCAGCATCATTATGGTAAATACTTGTCCTCAATAGTTGCTATTGATTACTGAGCTTCTCTGTAAAGCAAGTATTTCTCATTAAGGTTAAGGTTCTACATTAATGTAAGATAATACTTTAGAATCATTTGTGTAGGTTTTTGTTTTTTGCTCTGTTTTTTTAATATCTTCCCACTCCTACACTCAGTAGACTTGGAAATGTATATGTCTCAAAATCATTTCAGATAAATCTTATGTGTGTTCCTGGTTAAAATCACTTTCTAAAGGTTTATTAAATATTCTGAATGAATAGCTGAATAACAAAAATATTTTAAAATTGATACATAATTGTTTTCTATAACTCATCTATTAAGGAAGCAGTTATAATTGGTATATTTTCCACATGTGTTATTCATATTCTCCTGTTCTCATCAAATTAACTATTAATATAAATGAGTTATCAAGTTACATTTAAGATGTCATATTTAGGCTGGGCGTGGTGGCTTATGCCTGTAATCCTAGCACTCTGGAAGGCCAAGGCTGGAGGATCATTCAAGGTCAGGAGTTTGAAACCAGCCTGAGCAAAAGCAAGACCCCCGTCTCTACTAAAAAGAGAAAGAAATTAGCCAGACAACTAAAAATATATGGAAAAAATTAGCCAGGCATAGCGGCACATGCCTGTAGTCCCAGCAACTCGGGAGGCTGAGGCAGTAGGATTGCTTGAGCCCAGGAGTTTGAGGTTGCTGTGAGCTAGGCACCCTAGCCCGGGCAACAGAGCCAGACTCTGTCTCAAAAAAAAAAAAAAAAAGATGTCATATTTTTAAAATGTTATAATTTTTCTAGTATTAGTACAAAGAAATCTCAACTATAATTCTCATTTCTAGTAAGTTTTGTAGCTCCCTCGTTCTCAGTAATTAATTACAAGTTCTTACAGGTTTTTTGTTTGTTTCGCAGGTTCTTGAAGCACATCCATCTTACCCCAAAATCAGAAAAGATATACTTGATAAGGCCCGCACATCTTTAAGACCTTGAAAATAATTTTAACTGTGTTGGTTAAGTGAGAAATGAAAGGCATCTAACTTTTGAGTTCTTCCAGTTCAAAATAGGTTTGAGCTGATGCTTTGTTACAGAAGATACTTCCTTTCTCCAGCAGAGGCTGCTGCTGTACATAAACAGAAGTGCTCCATCAAATCCGTGCTTTCTAATAGAGAAGTTGAATGAGAGCTGATCTGTTTGACTCTCTTGATTAGGTACAGATTTGATGGCTCTGTGGTTAATACTATAATCCTTTTCCATAAGGAATATTTTGTTAAAATCTAGGTAATTAAATATCCTGTATCTTTTCTAAAGAGTATTAGTTGTTTATTTTAGGAAATACATTTAAAATGTATTGTTCTCTGTTAAATTTTTTTTTGTTATATTCTATGTTGTTTCGAAGATTTGAGTAAACCTCCTTGTAAATAATTTATAAAAAAGACAATATATACTTTAAATATATATTTTAATAAAAGATTTTATAAATATATGGTTTATATTCCTTTTGGAACTAAGAAGACATTATAAGTTTGGCAAAATCGGAGTAAGCTCCCCATGTAGTCTTCTGTGTTAACAGGTAGTACTATATTGTAGAAAATGTGACTTTCTTAGTAAAATCTTCTTTATTAAAATATAAAGAGTGAGTTTCCATTCCCTCTGTTGAGTTCATTCTTCCTGCTTCCAATGCTAATGTGATCTTAAGAAATAAGGAGGAACTGAAATCAGGTTAAATAGATAAACCCTTATAACAATATTAACCCTAGCCCAGATGACTCGGTCTTTGGTGTAATTTCAGACACTGTAACATCTGGTGGAGAAGGGTGACAAAATACTTCTGGTCAGCAGGAAGTCACAGTGCACACCATGTGAAAGCAACTGTTTGCCCAACTATGCCTAACTGCACCCTGGCACAGCATTGCCCACCCTTAATAAGCTTAGCATTATTTTTTTTTATTTTTTTAATTCTCATGTACATCTTTTTCACTTGTCTTTAAAAATACGGTAAATGCAATCTTCAATTTTATTTGCATTTGTAATGAACACAGGGTGTTTTTAAAAGTCATTTACTGCTTTTCTTTGAATGTCACTTTTTTTATTGTGAGCTACATTTTTTTTCTGATCACTTCTCCTATTTTTCAAAATTCCTTTTAATTTCAATTATATGTTATAAAATTCCAATCATTCCTCTTTTTCGCCTATCTTTTATTTATGGCACTACATAAAAATGTTTAATAATCACATTTATAAAACATTTCATATCTGTTAAAATAGTTTCACATGTCTTAGTACATTTTATCTTTACAACCCTAGAATACAGGTATTATTATCCCTGTTTTACAGATCTGGAACTGTGAAAAATTATCTCTTTTTTCCTAATTCAAGGGAAAAAAATATCTTTCAGCCTGAATGGATATTGTTAAGGACATTGCATGATCTGCATATTGTGTCCTCTCAAAATTCATATGTTGACATCCTAATCTCTAATATGATGGTATTTGGGGTGGAGCTTCTGAGAGGTAATTAGATCAGGAGGATGAAGCCCTCATGAATGGAGTTTCCAGAGAGTTATCTAGCTCTTTCTACAATGTGAGGATACAATGAGATGTCAGCCACCTGCAGCCTGGAAAAGGACCCTCACCAGAACCCAGTCGTGCTGGAACTACGATCTCAGACTTCTGGCCTCCAGAATTGTGAGAAATAGATTTCTGTTGTTGATAAGCCAACCAGTTCATGGTATTTTGTTATTACAGCCGGAGCTGACTAAGGCAGAAATCACATAACAGAATGCCTTTAGTAGTTCCAATGAACTTGCATCATGGGATGCTAGAATCATGGAAATTGGATAGAGAAAGCAGAGCATCTGTTCCCCTAGCAAGACATTTCCAAATCCGTGTTCCTGTCTATAAAATGAGAGTTTTGTTTTTGTTTCTTAAGCAGCCATTTTTTTCGCATCTGCCATTTGTTAGATGTTATTCTAGAGACTTTCCTTACTTTATGTCTTTTAATTCTCCCTCAACTCTCCAAAGAAATAATATTCTTACTATTCAGATGAAGAAGATGAGGCTTGAACTAAATGATCTGTCCCATGTCACAGAAGAGTGTCAGAATCTAGATTCCATACTGGCCCAAACTACCCCCCTACCTTCTGTGCCATATTAAGAAGCCTTCTATGCCTAAGGGAGAATGTGTTTATAAGAAAAAATTCTCTTGTCTACATCTAGCTAGCAGATGAAACTAAGTGTTCTATCACTGAGATAGCTAAGTAATGAGAAACAAGATGAACTGAGTGGAATGAACAGTTCCTACAAATGTAGAAACTGTGAAAAGGAAGTCTGATTGAGGAGCAGGGTAGTATATCAGTCAAGAACATGGATCTGAAGTCAGACCAGCCTGGACTGAAGTTTGGGCTCTACCACTTACTAGATGGTTCATCTTTCTCAAGTTATAGGCTCTCTGGGCCTCAGTTTTCTCATCTATGAAGAAGCATATAAGGATAATAACCTGCCTCAGGTTGTAAGGATTAAATGAGGGAATGTATATAAAACCTATAAATGAATATGACTCACTTAGGCTCTTAATAAATAATAGCTCTGCTTATTATAAGCAGAACGGGGCCAAGTAATAACTGCAACTAAGAAGAGAAAACAGAGTCCAAAGCTACACAAAAAGACAAGTAAATTCCCCTAGAGAGCTCACCCATTCAGGACTGAAAATTCTCATTCATTCTCTCCCTCCTTTCTCTTTCTGCCTCCTACTTTTCCTTTTTCTTCCCCTCCCTCCCTCTCTCTTTTTCTCTCCCCACCCATCAAACATGATGCTAGACTCCACATACAGCACCTCATTTCATCCACCTTGAGCATAGTTCTGCCCCACCATTTCTATCTAGGATTCTTTCCCTGCTCTGCCATCCCCTCACCCCCACTGCCTGCCTCCAAGCTTCTCACTAGGCTTGCCCGCTCTTCTCATCCGGTGTCAGCTTATCACCTCCTGAGAGAGACTATGTCCGTGTCCAGGCCCACAATACAAAATAGCCATTCTACCATTCTACATCCTGTCACCCTTTTAAAACTCTCTGCAGCACTTACTACCCTCTGATCTTCTTTTTTTTTACTAAGGATCGGTGTATGCCACATGGCCTAGATCACAAATCCGTGAAAGCTGGAACTCAGGCTAAGGACATTGCATGATCTGCATATTGTGTCTTGATTCCAGACTGCTCTGAATTGCTGTTTGAAGGAACTAAAGCCCATGACCTGTTAAATGAAAGTTTGAGGCCCACACTCAGGATGGTGAGGGGAGGAGCACAGCAGGAATGAAGGAATTTTCTGTAGATCTATGATTTGGATGCCAACCCCCCCCCCCATGGTAAGGAAGCAGTTGTAAATTTAATGCACTTTTGACCTTAATCCAGCTAGTATGATGAAATAACTTTCTTCCTCAGAAGTCAAGAAGCTACAGCAGATCTGGAAGGATTTAATGCACACAGCTGAGGAATTAGGTTGAACGTTGCATTAGGTTAGAAGTACATAGTGGAATCACTGTGAATCACAGGTGCTCTCCGACTTTGGGACTGGAGGTGACAAGTGAACAGCTTTTAAGAAGGCTCATATAACAATGCCGATAGAATAGCATTTTTATTTTCATGCATGGTTGGCAAAGGTGCAAGGAATCACCACATTCATCCACTGCTGGTAGAAGTGTAGTGTAGTACAGCCTCTGGAAGGGAATTTGGCAGTATGAATTAAGACCCTGTCCTTTGACCAAATGATTCCGCTTAGAGAAATTTATCGTGAGAAATATTCAGAAATTGTCTCAAAGTTTTGCAATTAAAAAAACTATAACACCAAATATTTTTTGGCTATTTTGGCCAAAAAACATGCCAACATGAAGTGGTCAGATATTTAAGATTTATCCAACTGTGGAGTACTATGTAGTTGTCAAAAACTATTTTCAAAAACTTATTTATTATGTGTTTATTTGTTTAAACTTTTTAAAAAGATTTTTAACTGCTGAAATTTTCACAAAATAAGTGAAAAAGAGGAAAACATAACTGTTCAAATAATATATCCCAAAAATATATAGATAGATGCATGGTTAATAGACACACACAAAACCAGATGAAACTAACCCAATTTTTAACAGTTCTATCAGAGTATAAAATATCAAAGAATTTTTATTTATTTGCCATTATAAAATGTAACTGCAATGAACATATATTTTACTCTAAAAAGTTTTTTGTTTTTTTTAAAGAAGATCCTTCTCAAACTTGCTTTTTGCTGACTATTTAAAGCTATTTTGTGTGAGCAAGGATAAGTAAAGAAAACTAAACAAAAGCTGACTTTTCAACTCGTAATCCCCACACTTTACTACTAAGTGTTGATATAAAATGTAATTTAATTTACTTCAATTGTTAGAGGAAAATATTCAGGAAGTGGAGGATAAAAAACAGACTCTGCCAGAAAATGATAATAGGAGTGATAACAGCAGTAGTAATAGAAAGCAGGAATTACTAAGGGGATATACAAAGTTTCTTTTGCCAAAAGGTGTGAAGAGCACAGCCCTGCAACTACAGGAGAATCGAGAGCAAAACCAGTTTTCTGTACTTTCAGCCTATTATTCTAGTAACAGAGTTTTAATGATGATCCTACCAAATATAATAAATTAGAAGCCAGTGGAAATAAACAAAATCATATAGGGCCACCACGTGTGGCCGTGCAGTGTGTGTACTGCACAGAGTGACCCAGCTGAGGGCACAGTAGGTAGAGGCTGAAATCCTCCCAAGTCCTGCAGCCTGCAACTGCATCCTCTTGGAGGAAGTAGACCCCCTTTTCTAATGTGAACACAGCTTTCTTGTAGGTTAGTGGTAGATGTGTGAATGGAAGTTGAGAAACTAGAGACAGTATAGAAAAATGTTTAGATACAGGGCTGAGGGGGAAGAGTGATGGCAACAAAGAGGTATAAGAAGGTTGTTTATCTCTTAAGATAGAAGCTGCTCGGGCATCTTGAAATATGTACAGAGAAAAGCCAGTAAACACTGAAAGTATACGAAAGAGAAGAGGAGGATGCCTGAGTAGGGAAAGGGTCTAGTCCAGGGGATGTTTAGAAGAATTAGATTTAAGAGGGATGCAAGATTTTTGAAAGGTGAGTGAAGGAACAAAAGTAGTACAGAAAGAGGCATTGCATATAAAGGTGACCTAAGGAGCCCTTATGCTAATTGGCATTAATAGTTTTACAATAAATAAAGTACACTTTGACCTAAGGGCAGTACAACTCCTTCATATGCATGGGATCTTGGACCTCTGTTTTCCTTGGACTCTGAGATATTTTTCACTTATTTCCAGGTTCCTGGTTGTGGTTGTTGGAAATCTGCCTGCCAGATTAGAGGGGACTTACTGTAACATAATAAATCACAGTTCTGAACAGAAATGTGCTACCCACCTTTTAATACTCTTCTTAACAACCAGATGTTTTCTAGAAAAATGTTTCCCTCTGCAATCTGCCTTCCAGTGCACATCAATGAATCTGGCACAATGCCCACGAAAGCAATCTGATCCCATAAATGAGGAAAGCTGAGTAATGAGCAAGTTCTAAATGTCTTCCTTCCAAGTGGTATAACCTTAGAATCAATGGCAATCTTTAAACCAGGCTGTTTTCAAATAGTGTGTATGTTATTTTTATCTGTCTTCAAACAAATTCTTTTGGCAATGTAAAAGAAACTCTGTTTTTTAAAAAAACATAAGGGTATTTTAAGAAGGTAATTACTATTTCCGTTTCCGCCAAAGGCAGTCTAGTTTTATTTTTAACGGGTAAATGATGTAAGAACCTTAAAAAACACTTGGAGCCTGAAGCCTGAAGAACAGAGCTGTGAAGTATTCCGTAGTATCCTCACTTATAATAGCTCAGGGTAATTGGTCCTGTTTCACAGCTAGAGATTAAACTTTCTTTGAAAAATACACTAAGCTTAAAAGAACTTGGGAGGGAAAAATGCACTGAACTACTAAAGCAATTATGGAAATGTTCTTTTCATACAGTTTAAGTTCAATATTTGGAATTGCTCTAGTCAATAAATGAAAACTACTCCCTAACATACAGTTTCTTGAAGAATTTTTTTATCCAATTTCTCACATCACCCTACGTCACAATTGAAGAGGATAGTTTGAGGGAGATCACAGAGGTAGGGGGAAGTCCAGGATTTTGAGAAATCCCTAAAGCAAATTTAATATGATTAAACACATACCGCACAGCGGCCAGTGAAGAAACAGGACAAATGAGACATATCTTGATCCTGATGTCACTTCTTTGGTCAAACACATAAATCTATTACTTCTTATAAAATGTGGTATCTTATTCTATGTGTTAGACTGTTGTTTTCATAGATATCTTAAAATGCCAAATATTCATTCTGGTTTCAATAAAAATTATGTTTCTATAAAAAGAAAACAAATATTCTTTTTTAAAAAACTTTTCATTTGGAAATCATTTCAAACTTACAGAAAATTGCATGAATAAAAAGAGTGCAAAGAGTACCCACATACCATGCTACATATTAAAATATTACTAATATTTTTACCCCATTTGCTTTATCGTTTGTGTTTTCTGTGTCTGCATACAAATTTTTATATATACGTTTACACATACACAGATACACACATATGTATAATATAAAGTGTTTTTTATGAATATTCTGAGAGTAGGTTACAAACATTGTATATACCCCAAATACTTGAGTGGTATGTATTTCCTAAGAATAGGGATACCCTCTTATATAATCAAAGTACAGTTATCAACTTCAGTCAATTTAACATGGATGCAATGCTTCAATCTACCACCATTGACCACCCATGGATCCAATAATGTTCTATTTTTTCCTCCAGTCAAGATCCACTCTGTGATCAGATATTGCATTTACTTGTTATATCTGTTTAGTCACATTTAATCCGGGGCATTTCCATAGCCTTTTCTTTTACAACATAGATATTTTTGAGGAGCAGTCCTCCTTCCCCCTCCCCCTTTTTTGGAGTAGAATGCTCTTCATTTGGGGTTTGCCTGATATTTCCTTATGATTCAATTCGAGCTAAACATTACTGCCCATGACACTTCGTAAGTGATGTTGTGTCCTCAGAGGGTCACATCTGGAAGCACACATGTCCATCTGCCCTCACTGCTGAATTAATTTTGATTACTCACTCAAATTTCCCCACCACCTAGTTATTTCTCCCTTGGAACTAACAACCAATCTGTGAGGGGACACTTGTGGATCATATATCCAGCTCCTCTTCAGAAAATGTCCCCTGGATTTGCCATCATCCTTGCCTGACCCTGTCTTCACTGTGATGTTTATAAAGGACAGGATTCTGATCTCAGCACTTTCCCCACACGTACCCAGCAGTCATCACAGCATTGCACTGTAAACAAGCGGCCCTCCCTTGCTTATTTGTCGCTGTCGTTTTTACTTTTTAAATTTATCCATTATTTTAATGTCATACAGTCTTGTGAATACCTATTTTTTAGTATTTCATAATTTATTAATATACTTAATTATTTTGGTGCTCAAATAGTTTCAAATTTGGCCAACAGGAGCTCATTCAGGCTAGTTACTGTGTCCCTGTGACATCTGTGACATGTCCCCATCATTCTTTTTTTTTTTTTCTGAGCACTTCCTTACTTTCTAGCACAACAAGATGTCCCAATGTCCCATGCTCAATTTCTAAGTACCCTGCCTCAGCTTTGGAATCAGCCATTTCTCCAAGGAGTCCTGATGTCCTTTACTGGGCAATGGATCAGAGTGCTGCAGGGCACGGGCCTGGCACGTGGTCCCAGCTACTTGGGAGACTGAGGCAAGAGGATCACTTAAGCCCAGGATTTCCAGGCTATCGTCCACTGTGATGGTGCCTATGAACAGCCACTGTATTCCAGCCTGGGCAACATAGCAAGACTCCTCTATCTAAATAAAAAAAAAATCTAAGTGCTTAGTCTGCTTATTGCGGTAAGAGTGTAATTGCTTCTAGGCCCTTTCAGCAGATAGAAAGCTCACGTGTATATACACATATACATGCCTACACACGTGCTCATACACACATTTGCACATATATGTGCACCCACACATACATATTTTAGAAATCACAAAATTACACCATTCCTCTCCCATTCCAATTCATTCCCATAGAACTCCTTCTTACTGTCCTCCAGGTTTTATTTGTATGGCCCTCCTTCCACAATGAAACCCTGGATCCTAACAAACTCAACCTATTTGTTTGTCTCTTCAACTTTATAATCCACCTAAAATGGTTTCAGAATTGCTTCACCCAAGCACTCATAACAAGAACCAAACCTACAAAAAACAGTTCAGGATTTGTTCACAGTCTCCCACCCCCCACAAGCCAACTTTGGTTGATTTTTAATTTCATGTTGATAAATTCAACAATCTATTTTAAAATGTTACCATAACCATTTCCTAGTGGCATAAAGTATTTTAAAAAATCAAACTAAATAATGTACTGATGATAAGAGTATGCACTCTGCTTCCTAGCCTAGCTTTGCAGTTTCCTTCCAAATATTCATCTTCTTGCAGAATAAATGCCATCCCTTCCCACGCCAACCATATTAATGATGTAGTGGCAGAAAGGAGAGTAGGAGACTCTGGAACTTACACAAACCATCATATGGTGAGGAACAAGAGTTGAGCTTTTCGTTAAAAATATGTAGTAGATCTACATTATTACAAACTGATTTTTGTTGTTTGAACTTAGGTATTTTCAGACCCTTTGCTGTGATCGTTTTACATGGCAGTTGTAAACATCTCTAAAAGAATAGTGAGGAAAAATGTTCTTCCTATATTATTCAAAATACAAGTTTCTGGTGTATAGCAACCAACACAATTTTTTTTCCCAAACCTGCCCTTTCCAATTGCTGCCTTTTTTCATTGAGTGAATCCTGGTCTTTGCTTGAAAAAGTTAGATTTATTTCCCTTATTCTTTATTTTTGTATTTACGTTTTATATCTATTTTCTCCAGTCCTACGGTCTCATAAAAATCGTTTTGAATAGCAGAGCTGCAGAGATGATGGGGAGGTCAGCTATGTTAATTTCAAAGCGCCCCAGTCTTCGGTGTGAGGTTGCCTAGCAACCCATCTCTCAGGCCTCCTTTGTGGATGAGAGAAGAGAAAGCAATTCTTCTATACACTCTCAAGCCGAGATGGTTTCATAAAGTGAAAAACCTTTTGCAAAGGGTCCAACACAACCTGTTTCTTCTCTTCTGCCCACTTTTTGCACTTCACATATGATGAGAGAAATATTCTGTCCTTTGATGCCTTAGATCTGATACAGCTAAAAAGTGGAGCTAGACCCTATATGGTCAAACAGTGGAAGTGACCTGTATCCTTATGTTAAATTGAGATCCATTAATTAAACCGCTCATCTTCCCTTTTCTCTTGTATGAAAGCACACTTTCCCCGCAAGTTCTAAAAGCCAGTTATGTTAAATGAAACTGCAACTGCCTGCTGAGTATCAGTTACCATAGCAACGTGAGCCAGGAGTGGTGTTTTTCTCCTTAGGCACAGGATGGCTGAAATGTGTTCAACCAGGGGACTCAGGCAGCATGCTGACTAGAAATCAGGCATCTGGGCAGAACCTGCTTGCTTCCTTTTTCTCAACACTAATTTGGGAAAAAAAACTAACCCTTCTGTTATTCCCTTAAAGCTGTTACCTTACAACTGAACTTCAGTGGGTAGCAAAAGTACCCTACCTTAGGTATCCAGGAGAAAGGGGAATAATGACACATGCCAGTGAAACCCACATGAACAGCTGAGAGATCTAGAGAAGAGTGCTATAGAAGATGTGCTGCCCTTTCAGACATCTCTGAAAATACAAAGTGAAAATAACAGCCAGAAATGTATGTATTTCCACATTGTGAAAATACTTATGCACATTTTTTGAAACATTTATGATCCTCTAACCTTATTTTCTAGGTAGATGACGCTATTCAGGAGAACATTATGGCTCAGATACTATTTTATGGAGGATGTTTATACATTAAAAACCAGGTAAAAGAGAAAATGCTTCATGCTATTCTCACTTGCCTCTGATTACAGCCAAGAAGAAAGGCAGTATAGCACGGTGAGCTTTGGAGTCAAACAACCTGGGTTTGTATCCTCAGCCACTTAGTGTGACTTGGGCAAGTTCCATAAACTGTCCGAGTCTCAGTTTCCTAATTTTTAAAATGGAGTAGAAAAGAGGATTGTTGACTGTGAAGTAAGAAAAACTCCTGATTCATACACTGATAACTGTTATTATAAATTTAGATTAATCAGTCACCCGGGGTTTATTGAACACCATGCCCCACATGGTGCTTGATGTGGGAGGGATATTGAGGCCCCATCCACAATAGGGCAGCCAAGTTTGGAGACCACAACTGCAGGTCATCTACCTTTCTGACACTTCAGTTTGGTAAGTCATCCTCGCCACTGTTCTATGCATGCTGGCGTGATACTCCTTGTGGGTCTACCTCCAGGACCATTTCACAGGGAAAACTCAATGCCATTTTCCAGCTGAATTTTGCTTTTCCACCCAAACTGGCATTACCAGCATGCTCAATTGTCATATTCATCAGCCCAGACATCTGTCTCTATGGAAGGAGTTGAAATAATATGTGAACACTTCTGAATGCACTTTCTAAAGGAGCTGCCAAGTTGTTTCCAGCAATGGCACAACATGGAACATATATGAATTCCCAAAGTGCCTATGCTGGGCACTCTTTTCTGGCAACAGTATACCCTTCTGGTGATTTATAACAAAGCATTGACATAATTCCTGGAAAGCATGTACCTTTCAAAATTTTAGATCTAACTCTTTCATTTTAGAGGTAAGGAACAGATCTCAGGGACACTGATGAATTTGCCTAATTCATTTGATTATGTGCATTTATACATACATATAGACACAAAAATATTATATAAATATATACATACACACACTCATATATAAATACACACCTATGTGAACAGAGAGAGAATCAACTACACAGATACATAAATTTTTTTCATGATTGTCTCACAGTAGACTCCAAGCTCTCCCAAACCACAGACCATCATTATTAGTGATTGGTCTACAATTTGCAAGTAGCAGAAACCAACTTAGGATGGCCTGAGTTATACGTAAGCTTTCAAGGATATCATGGAAACTATGTAGTCAGCAGTGGAGCTGAGAAGCAGGAAGGAACTGGAACCAGAAAGTGGAATGTGAGCAGGACTTCATGCCTTTCCTCTGGTATTTTCTACATGTTGGTACAAACCACCTATTCATCCATTTACAAATTCAAGTCACTTGAGAAATATTCACTGAAGACCTATTCTATTCCAGGCACAGTGCCAGGCAGTAGGGGAGCCCTCCTACCAGGCAGATCTAATTTTGTCCAGTTCTCACGTATGTTTCACTGCTCCCACGCTGCAAGTTTAGCCACATGCAGCTGATGTGTAGTCTCTTAGCCCCCAATCCCAATACTCTGGCCAGAAAAGAGGCCACCAGGTGACAAAGGTTACTCAGGCCCACCTCTGTGGCCCACTTCTGATCCACCCTCTGTGGATCAGAAGTTTGCTAGGCAGACGGCTCCAAAGGCTGCCCTCAAAGCATGCCATCTGATCTTTTTGCACCTCTCCCTCCACAGTACTTAGTCCAATATATATTCTTAGAAGGCATTCAGGCACTAGCATAGTTGACCAACTACATTTTAAAAATTTTAGTTACTAATGGAGAAAATCATTCAACTTTCACCAATAAAACAATTTGCAACATGGCAAATTAATTGCTCAAAACCATAATTCTTCCATCTGCTTCTTTCTCCAGGACAGTACCAAGGGCTGCATCAATTTACTGGTAACAAGGAGTTCAGTGGGGCCTGCACTGCTGAGAGTATCAATGACTTGATTGCTGCTTGGTCTGACACTTTTCCAAATCAAGGAAGAAGCAGCCATAAAGACCCATGATCATCTATTTTGGCTACTAAGCTATTTCCAAAGACTGTGTTGATACATAAAAAGAACTTTGATCTTTATATTCCTTCTTCTGTGCTAGCTGGCCCTTACATTTACACATTATTTTATTATCACATAAAGGGAGCCATTAGCCATTGTCCTGGTTCATGTGAAAGATGGGGAGATGCTGGGAGGACATCAAATCAGCTGGCACCATTTACCCCCAGAGAGTCGTTGTTATGGTCCTATTCAATGTCTGGGACTCTACTCCCATCGTCCTGGGGCATTTTGAGGTGAGAATAATTCAGACAGAAACAAAACAAAATTTAAGGAAATAGATAGGTCTTGCTCCTTCAGGGAGGTCAGCAAGCAAGATGCTAACTGATGGAGTGAAATCTCCAGGAGACACAGAGGCAGGTGCAGCTAACTGAACCCCTAGGGATAAGAGATGCCCTTCTGGATAAAAGTTGTGACTTCCCCAGCGATGACTTTGCTCCTATGGGGTCACTGGCCTTAGAACCATATCTCCTTGGCACACACATGGGCAAGAATATCATTGCAAGTTTGCTAAGTGTCCACTTACCAGTAACTGCCTACCCCTGCCTGCTTTCCCTCATCCCCCTACTTACATACACCGGCTACTTTCTCTCCCTTTTCCTAGTTCATCCTCATGGGAGAACCCCTTCCTTGCCTAGAGTGAAACCCTGCTCTCTCCTGTTTCTGTTCAAAATGTTTTGTTGGTGTTCCAAATCCCCTTTGATCTAGCTTCTAGCCAAGGCATTTTGTCCTCTCCTTTATCACTAATGTGGAAAAAGAAATCTTCAGCATTCACATTTTTATAATATGCCTTGATGGCCCATCAGACCCAAATGTCTAATCAACAAAACATTTTTAAAAGTATCTATTTTTGCTTACATGCTTAAACTACAAACTCTTCTAGTACTGTAAAGAAAGAGGGAAAAAAAATAGAACAGCTGGTTCCGCATTAAAATAATAGGAATGTTCAACTCCTGCCACAATTCAAACAACATGACTGAAGAAGCAGAAAAGTAAAAATTGTGCTTGTATAAAGAGCCCCTGGATTGTGCAGGCTTCCGATGTCAATCATTTCTCTCCTGCGTTCGTGTAGATCGCCCGCCTGTCCTAGCCTTCCATCTGTCATCAGGAGAACAAGACCATCTGCAGTCAGTACAGATCATCCATCCTTCCAAACACGCAAGTTCTTTTGAAAATGTTTTAAAATATAATACAACTATGAAGTCTTCATTAAACCCCTCCAATGGTTCTGCCTGATTTCTGTTAGGGATCCATGACCACTCACAGCAACGGGGGCGATGCCATGATGCCTAGGCAAAAACACTGCTTTAGGGGTCTCTATTAGTTTCCTGTGGCTGCTGTGACAAATTATCACAAACTGGGTGGCTTCAAATAACACACTTATTTGCTTGCACTTCTGGGAGGTCAGACGTCCTAAATGGGTCCTCAAGAACCAAAATCAAGATGATAACAGAGTCACCTTCCTTCTGCACACTCTAGAGAAGAATCTGTTCTTTTAACTTTCCATCTTCTAAAGGCCACTGCATTCTTTGGCTTATGATCGCATCACTTGGACTTCTGTTCTCACATCTCCTTCTCTAACGTTCCTGCCTCCTTCTGTCCCTGATAAGGACCCTTGTGATTCTATTTGGGCCCAGCTGGATAATACAGGGTATGCTCAAGCTCCTTGACTTAATGATATCTGCACAGGCCCTTTTGCCGTGTAAGTTAACACCTTCACGGGTTGTAGGGATTAGGATGTAGACACCTTTGGCAGGGGGCCATTTTTCCACTGACCACAGGGTCTGACATAATCAGAGGTCTGCTTTACAGAAACCAGAGAGCCTGATTTCTAGCTCACAGTTAAAAATTTCCATTAGGAGAATACATAAGGATT
This sequence comes from Microcebus murinus, assembly GCF_040939455.1. Taxonomy (NCBI): domain Eukaryota; kingdom Metazoa; phylum Chordata; class Mammalia; order Primates; family Cheirogaleidae; genus Microcebus; species Microcebus murinus. Next base: position 45,322,512 of record NC_134111.1, on the reverse strand, counting down.
GTTGGTATCTGGGTTTTACCTTTGACTTTATTGTACTGTATCCCCAAATTCTGTCCCCAGTCTCTAGGGCGTTACCATGAGGAATACTGGTTTTAATAAGTCAGACTAACCTGTGTTTTCGACACTCAGTAGCTCTGAAAACTTGAGCAAGTTCCTCAACTTTTGCGAGCCCTGGTTTTCACCTCTCTTCTATGATGCTACCTTAGGGGAAACAGAGGCAGAGATAGAGACTTGTCCGCAGGAGTACTGGTGAGAATAACACGCCTAAGGAAGTGAGCAAAGCAGGATTGAACTGTGATGAGGTCATAAGAAAGGCTTCAGTGGATCCCACGGGGACCTTCAGCATTGTCTCCCTGTCAGGCAAAGGAGCCAGGGATTGGTACACCACGAGCCAACCTGCCACGCCTGGGACTAAGGTAAGGTGAGTGAGGTACTTGCCTTAAGGAAAAAATTTAGGGTGTGTTGAAAAACTCAGTAACCAAGATAAATAATATTTTAATACATTACTTTTTAATATAAATTAAATGCAAAAATCAGTCTTTATTTAAGATTTTTAGTATTTTCAGTGTGGATTTTTAAAAATTATTCTTTCAAAAATATGCATTAAAATATGAGTGTTCTGGGGAGACATATTAGAGCCTTGGGCAAGATGAAAAATTGGACCTACTGATGATATTTTTATGTAAAATTGTGATATTTTTACCCCCACAAATTTTTTGCATTTTTTGTTTTTAAAATATTACATTAAATATTGTGTATCTTGATTGCTGAGTTTTTTAGCACTCAAGGCCAATTTTTCCTTTGTCTGACTTTAGTCCTGGTCCTGTATTGTATATGGGCTACCCTTACCTTCCCCTGAGGAGGGAATAAGATCTTGGCCAAGGACAGTCCTGGAGAGGGGTTAGCTGTGAGCCTTCAGCAGCCTAAACTCCCGGCATCTGGGGGAATGAGTGCCTTGATCCTGAGTAGATGGTAGCAATGGCAGCTACCATAACATCCACTGTGGGATGACTATGCCTACCTATAATGAGATTGTTTTGTCGTATAGTTTTATTCACTCGGTGGGATAGTCAGGAAGCACTTAAGGACCTGTGTGGCTACTGAATCTAATTGTTTTCAGGTGCTAGTGAATGCAATCAAAGCAAGCCTCGGTCTGACCTCTTCCTTCCATCCTCTTGACAGCCAAATATCTGAGCAAAAAGCCCAGATAATTTACTTAGACTTAAGGCTGCTGATATTACTGTCAACATATCACTTTGATCTATGGCTTATTAGCTTTGGTTAGAATTGCTGAGCAAATAAGCCAAAGTGAAACTTCATTCTACCCTATGGCTTGTCTAGACCCCTTAGCCCCTGACAACCTTCTTATGTGGTAAGCACAACCAACCTTGTAGATAGGCATAAATCTTTTACTGCTATAAGAAACAAAAAATGAAAGTACTAGCTCTACCAAATGTGGGTTAATGAATGCCCTTGGTGCATCTAGCATATACACACCATGTTCTAGAAGCATGTCAGCCTAAAGGCATGAAGAAAAAAAGTAAATGCTTTGGCTCTATTCAAAGTTCAATAATTCTCCAAAAGGGAAGGGATCCACACTTACATTTTTAAAAAGGGGGAGGGAGGGAGTTTTGAACCCCTGGAAAGATTAGTGATTCTCAAAAGGAGAAGGGGTTTACCCCTTCTGGGGGTCACATCGGAATCTCCTGAGGAATATGCTTAACTGTGCAATCTCTTCTCGGCTTCCCGCTAGAGAGAGATTCTAACACTTAACATCGCCTCCTACCGAAGGTTTCATGGCTGCTGCCGTGAATCGCTGGTACTGATGAGAGAATAAAGTTTAATACATCAGTTGTGTTGAGGTGCAAAAGGAAGAGAACCACTGTTATAAGCTGAAATTGCTGACACAAATGCAAATGAAACAAAACAGTGGCAAGGTATTACACAATTAACTGACAAGCATAGTGGCGTTTTTGCCAAATGAAAAGTATAACTACAGATTTTCATGAGCCATTTTCAATAACAACTACTGAATGGTATTTTGAGTGTATCATTTGTAGAAACAGTCTTTTCAGAAGCACTGGAGATTTTTGATTTATATATACTAGCTGAAGGGAAAAAAATTGGTATATTTTAATAAGCTCTCTCCACATTGGGAAATAAACATTGTTGACATTACCTTTTGTTTCTTGGCTTGATACTACTTCTCTAGCTTTATCCTTATATTTTTCTTTCTTTGTTTCTTTTTATTTTTAAACCACACAATTCTTACTAATGCAAACCTCACGTTGATTCTGATGAAAGAAGCAAAAGAATTCCTGGACACTGTGTACTCTTTAGATAATGGACCTCAACAATGAATCACTTTATTTTTCTAATTTTGCAGATCATTTAGCAAAGTGTACAGCTGAAAATGGCTTGTTAAATGCTTTTTCATTTGTGAGCTTTTTATATATCCTTTGGAAATTTTTCTTCATGATTTTAACATCTTTTGGGGGTAAAGTGTTGACTTTTATATATATATATATATTTTTTTTTTTTCTCTGATTGCCTTTTAAATCCAACAGTCACTTCTCTTTCCTCGTGATAATCATTTCTTTTATGGACTGAAAGCACTTTGTTTCTTCCTTCTCTAATTCTGGTTGATTATACAGTATCTTCATTGTTGCTCAGTGCATAAGTCTTGCAGGTTTCAGCTGCAGTGTCCAAATCATGAGCTTCAATCATGGCCACTGACAGAAACTCAGGCTTTTCGGCTGGTCTTTTGAACAACCTTATTTACTGCCTTTATTGTTATGTTGCCGGACAGTTGTGCATCTAGATGATCTGATGGAGTTTACATTTCAGAGTCACTCACTGGGAATGCCAAAGATTTATTTTCTTCTCATTCACCAAGGAGGAAAAAAGAAAGAAAATGTCAAATGAACTAATGGAAGAGTCTGGATGGCAGTTATCTTTTTGTGAGTATTTTTCCCTCCACCCCTTACTGATTTAAACCAAGATAATGCATAACAGGATGCCCACTCACATTTCACAGGTATTTTATTGTTTTTTTTTTAAGAAAAAACAACTCCTACATATCAAGAGGAAGAAAATGTCAATTATTTTTAAAAACCTGGGAAGAACTTTTAGTCGCAGAATATTAAAGGGAAGTTGTAGATAAGTTAATCTTGCAATATTATGAAATTGGGATAAATTACAAAATAATTATTATAACATGGATGAATTGCTGACCTTTAAGGTAGAAATTATAAGAATGTATTCATTCCTGAATTGTAGATGTTTTGATTATTACTGTTTTATTGTATTATGCTCAAAAACTACACTTCCACTGGACACTCTTTTTTTTTTTTTTTTTTTTTTTTTTGAGACAGAGTCTCACTCTGTTGCCCAGGCTAGAGTGAGTGCCATGGCGTCAGCCTGGCTCACAGCAACCTCAATCTCCGGGGCTCAGCGATCCTACTGCCTCAGCCTCCCGAGTAGCTGGGACTACAGGCATGCACCACCATGCCCAGCTAATTTTTTGTATATATATTTTTAGTTGGTCAATTAATTTCTTTCTATTTTTGGTAGAGACGGGGTCTCGCTGGGGCTGGTTTCGAACTCCTGACCTTGAGCAATCCGCCCGCCTCGGCCTCCCAAAGTGCTAGGATTACAAGCTTGAGCCACCACGCCCGGTCATGGACACTCTTAAGTTAAAATTTTCATTACAATTTTAGTTGCTATTATATTTCTTCTAATGTATATGTATTTCAAGAGAAAAATTTCATATATGTATATATTTCTTGTTGAATTTGCCATTGTTGAAACGTTTTTATAGTATCACAGAATACTTCGAGTGTGGACTATTTTATTTCTGACACTAATGGCGAACTTATTCAATTGTTTTTGATAGATTTCTTCATTGAAAATTATCATCTTTAACTTGTTGGTGATCTTTATCACCAACAACGTTGCTACTCAGAAATATGCCTAATGCTTTGTTACTTTTTAAGGAGTAGAGTTCTTTAGGGAGGGGTTGTCCATTACATGTAAATGTGTGATGCAATCATATTTGTGGCTTCAGAGTATACTAAAGATGTTAGATTTACACAAGAGCATGTTCTTGGTATGACAGGGTTGACTGTACCTTATTATTTAATAATATTAAAGAAATGTAGTTACGGATTAGAATGTAATTTTCTAGCATTTTTTATTCCTTTCAGAAAAATAACCTGTGAACCCTTGAAAAAGGATCTTCTGTTAATACCGGTTTAAGACATTATTAGACTGTGATTGTAGGAGCCCAGCATATTGCAATTCATGCTTTTTAGACCCGTGTTGCTATCCTGTGTACACTCTGACTGTGCTTACACATTGAAAATTGTTCCTGTAGCCATTTGAGCTGTTCTATGGTCATATGATGAAATTGGCAGTATGTCCCATGGTGCAGAGCCAACGCACCCAACCCTTCTTCAACCATTGCACTTCTGCAAAGAGAGATGGTGGCTAATGTTTAAGGGGAGATTCTTAAGTGGAGAGAATGCAAACCAATTCAGAAATGGTTTCACCACTGAGCTTGTGTAACCAGCGTGGGTAGTCAGATATATCTTCTTTTATAATGACCAAGTGGGGCCAAGCAGTTATTATTATTTTTTTATTCTTAAAAATGAGATAACAATGTTTACCAGTTAAGGCTGTTTTAAGGATTAAGAGAAAGGAAATGGTGTTCTGCTATTTATAGAGTGCCTACTATGAATAGGGCATTGTATTTGGTGTTTGAAAAGCTCTGTTTGCTGGTCTCACTTCAGGTACTGTTGGTTATGCTAACAGCCCAACTTCAGGGAACTTTTAACACAAAGGTGGTTACTGTAATTTTGCTACAATTTCTCTGCTAAGTGAGTAGACATAGCTCCATTCACGATGTTTACTCTACGTATCTGGAAAGTAGCATTCTAATGAGAACAAAGACTAGGAAGTTTTATTCATATCTCTTCAGATGAAGTAATGTTTGAACTTTCCAATACTAAGTTTTGCTGTTGCTATCACTAGAACCAAATAAGATTCAGATTTTGTTAGTCCCTGAAAATTTTGCAGTTAGCAAAAGAAAGAAAAGGGAATAAGACCCTTATTTTGAACTCACTAGTAAAATTCAGGACCTGCAAAATAAAATAGGTATTACTAAAATTACATCTGGTGTTTTTGGTTGATCACCTTGTAGAATGAAATGAAATATGAACCCCAAGTGGAACATATATAACTATTAGTAGACAGGAAAATCCTAAGAAAAACTTTGATACTTTATTTAAAATAATGTTAAGCAGAAAACATATTTCTTACTCTGAGTACCACGAAGCTTTTAGAATTTCCCTTGCAGTAGATACACATATCCTGAAGTAAGGAGAAAGTAACTTTTCTACATGATTGTCATAAAACCCATGGATTTTTTTCCCCTACAGGAAAGGATGAGACTGTGCTAGGAATGAGGATAGCCAAGTGAGGGTATAAAATATAAAAGAACAATTATGGTAGAAAAAAGTAAGAGAAGACAGAGGAAAAATACCAATAAAAGGCAGATTGGATTTGTAAACATGTGAAAGTTCAGAGCTATTTGTATAATGCCAAACCCTCACACTTCAATGGCCCTTGTAGATGTTACTGTGTTATGGCACATTAAAATAGTTGATGGATACCTGGAGATTTTATACCTAAACATGTATAGTTATTAATAACTTCTAATTACTATAGAAACTAGAAAATTCTGAAAACATTTGGATTTTTTTTAAAGGGGGCATGAACTATAAAGAAGTAGTCATCAGGTTAAGTGATGAATCACTTACATAAAATACTTCATCATTCTCAAAAAGTTTAGATAAATTATTTCTTATGTACCTTGTTTTTTTTTCTTTTTCCTCCATCTATCTGATACTTATCAACATAGCCAAAAACCATTTTCAGCCAAATCATAAAATTTATTATTCCACATACTTCCTCAAATCCATAGATAAGAGTGATAATTATATTTAGGGTAAGAACCTATATCCTAGAATTTCTATTGTGTTTGGCTTCCTTTAAAATGTTTATTTATTTATTCATTTATTCATGTATAATTTCTAACTTCCTAACTGAGTTCTTAAACAATAAACTGAAAGTATATTTCAGATCCCATGTCTACAAATGTTAAAGGTGTGTGATTATTTGGAGGAGGAATATATCAGCTATCCCTAGTAATTTCTTCTTTGTGAAATCAAATTGACCAGGATAAGAGAACAATTCCACTGGTGTGTTCTGCCTTGTGGAGCGAGGTGTCTACATTGACCCAAGTGTGCAGGTCCCACAGCCTTTGGCTAGGGAGTGTAAGAGACGGATTTGTTTGGAACCTAGGCTGAAAGACTCTTTTTGGCTGTTTATACATAGAATAAGGATCTGCCACAAGCTTGTTCTGCTCAAATGCAATGATTTTGTCAAACAGATTCTCTTCCATTAAGACAAGACTATTGCACAAGTTCTAACACCTAGCCAAAACTTTTGCCATTGTGTATTTTTGAAGTACAAATCTAAGAAATTATTTTATTTTTAGAAAAAATTTTCCTCTGTGCCCTTAGTATTTTAGAGTGCATTTTTCTGATGTAGCTTCTTTGCCCAATAAAAAGTTGGATAATATATTATTTGTTTTTTAATTCAAATATTTCAGGTCAGCATAAACTCTTCAGCCAATAACAATAGAGCTTCATTCCACACATTGTTAGTTGCATTTTGGGAGACTTCAAGTGCTAAGAGATGAGTTAGTCACACTTTCTAGTTCATAATGTTCAATCATTATCAGTCTGGTCAAGGCCCTTCTCTTCTTTTTCTTGATTTTTTTTCCAGTTCATTCCTGACCTCATTTCCATTTCCTCTTTCCCCACAGGCAGCTATTCTAATGAGTTTGATACAAGTCATTGAATGTATAAATATCTTTGAAAAACACATAAACTCCATAGTACACATCTAACATATCTTACCCAGCCATTCCCTAATAGATCTTGTTTGACACCAGCGCCTATGAAATAGTTAGGAAACTGTAGTGCTGGGTCTAGGGTACATATGCTAAATTCCTCCAAATACTACAAACTGAACTTATCAGTTATGGATTCCCACTAAAGCCCCCAAGTCTCACTGTCTTAACAACACTTAGTATTATTGAAAATTCTAATTTCTACCAACCTGATAAGTATAAAGGGATATATCATTTTAATTTGTGTTTCTCTGGTTATTATGGAGGGTGACCATTCTACCATATATTATTAACCACATGAAGTTCTCTTCTATTAATTACCTTTTCCCACCTTTTCCCAGTATTTGAATTTGCTAAATATATTCAGAGCATATCCACCATGTTTTGAGTAAATAATGATTGGAATGAATTAGGATGGTTACCTATATAGCATTTTTTTGTCTTAAAATATGGCATAAAAGTGGAAAATTAGGCCAGGTACAGTGGCTCACACCTGTAGTCCTAGGAGGATTGCTTGAGCTCAGAAGATCTAGATCAGCCTGAGCAAAAGTGAGACCCTGTCTCTACTAAAAATAGAAAAATCAGCCAAGTGCTGTGGAGTGTTCCTATAGTCCCAGCTACTCTAGAAGCTGAGGCAAGAGGATCCCTTGAGCCCAGGGGTTTGAAGTTGCTGTGAGCTATGATGATGATGACACCAATACACTCTATCCAGGGTGACAGAGCAACACTCTGTCTTGGAAAAAAAAAAAGAGATGGAAATTAGATTACTTTGGGAAATTTTCAGATAGTAAGAATTGTTAAATATTGGTTCGAATCACAGTTTTACAACTTAGTTGCTGGTGACTTGTAGCAAGGTACTTTCTGTATGTCTCTGGCTTTGTGTGTGTGTGTGTGTGTGCGCGCGCACGTGTGTGTGTGTGTGTGTGTGTGTGTGTGTGTGTAAAATAATAATTGTGGCTTATTGTGAGAGGTTCATTGTTATTTGCTGTAAGATTACTTGTATAAAGTTTGCAGTACAATGCATGGATAATTGTAGGTGCTCCATAAACATCAGTTTCTTCTTATTCTGTCTGATGTGTATAAAGAACTCAATAAACAAAAGCTCATAATATTCATGTCATCATCATCATGGTTTGGAAGGATGTAGGAAAAACCTTACCTGAAGATAAATGTAGAATATTTGTCTTCTTAAGATCTTTTCCAGCCCTGTGTATTCATAGAATTCACTCACACAAATTTGCCTAAACTTTAGTGGTGATGGGTTATCAGATTTCTTATATTCTCTTGCAGGGCTGATAAATATCTGATGTTCATCATTCTCTTAAAATCTTTTAAGACCATTTCTTTGGATGTTTTCTGTGCTGATTTTAAAATTACCAAATCAAACTTTAAAAAATCCAGAAATGTTAACTGAAGCCAAATTCCTTCCATCTTTTCTTCCTCCCTCCCTCTTTTCTTCTTTCTCTCCCTTTCTCTTTCCCCTCCCCCTATCTTCCTTCCTTCCTCCCTCCTCTCTCTCTCTCATTCTTTCCTTTAAACTTTTCTTCTTTCTTTCTTTCTATGGAGATGCTATTTCTTTTTATAGCTCCTTTATAACCAAACACTTTATATATTAGTTATGTATTGCTGGCTAATAAATTATCACAAACTTAGTATCTTAAAATAACACACATTTATTATCTCACAGTTTCTGTGAGTTAAGAGACTGGGCATGTCTTAGTTGGGTCCTTTGCTTAGGGTCTCACCAGGCTGCAAGTAAGAAGTCAACTGGGTTGCATTCTCACCTGTGCAATAATCTGTTTCCATGTTCATTAGGATTTCTGGCAGAATTAATTCTCTCACAAGCTGTAGAAATGAGGGCCCTGGCTTCTTGCTGCATGCTGGCTGCAGGTTGCCCTCAGCTCCTCAAGGCCACCCTCAGTGCCCAGAAGTCACCTGCAGCTCCTTGCCACATGGGCCTCCCCAACATGGCTACTAACTTCAACAAGCCTGCCAGGAGAGTCTCTAGAGCAGTCTGCTAGCAAGAGAGAACCTTATGCAAACGTAACGTAATCACAAGCGTGACACCTCATGACCTTTGACATATTGTCTTGGTTAGAGGCAAGTCACAGGTCCTGGCCACATTCAGTGAGAAGGAATGACACAAAGGCGTGAATACCAGGAGGCAGAATCACAGAGAGCCCTCAGAGTGTTTCTGCCACATGCCTCCGGTAACACCACCTGCAAGTAGACAAATAATGACAGAAAGCTCTGCCCACTTGTGTTATGCTCTGTCAACTACTTACTGAAAAATCTCAAAACTTTGTAAATTGGGTAACTATTCAATTCTTTACATTTATTTCCACTTGTATCTCTTATTCTTTAACATGTGTTTTCCACTCCACTTTTTCATATCAATTTCTATATGAATACTTCTCTCCATTTCTGCTTCCTTTCTTCTTTCTATAAATGCTTATTTAGCCCCTTTTATAGCTTTAAACACTTTTTTAAGTACTGGGAATACAATGGTAAAAAAAAAATACCTAATTAGTCTTCATCTTCATAGAATGTACAAATTACTAGGGAACCAACATTATATAGACAATTCCAAGATAATGTCACAAAAGTTCTGAGACAGAAAGCCCAAGATGATGCTTGGGCAACCCAACCTGGGAGGGATACCCAACCCATACTGGAGGGGAGAAGAAAGACTTCTCATAGGAAGTGACTGCAACATTTTACTTAAAAACATAAAACAGTAGCAAAGCGATGGAATGCAAAAATCTACACTGAGGACTAAATATTTATGACCTAAAGAGCAAGCCAAATTATCTTTATTTTCATATGCCTGCTTGAGATTATATTAATAGTTTAAGCTTCAGTTAATAAGTACATAGAGTTTTAGTGATGCAATAGTTTTATTTTTAAAAAAGAGGGTCTATAAATAAACTCATTAAGTATCATTTAATAAAAATTATTATTAGCTATCTAAACTTGGGCAAAACTCTTTATGTCTCTATGCTTCAGGTCTCTCACCTATAAAATGGGTTGGGATTGGTAATTTCTAAGGTATTTAACTAGTCTGAAATTCCATGAGTCCTTATAATCCTATGAATCAGTAGGATTGACAATGGCATGTTATGTTAACAGGAATGATGCTGCTGGAAGACACTTCAGCTGAGATCCAAAACTAATTAATCTTTTAGTTGGTCCAGGCAGGACCTCCACTAGCAAGGCTTCTATGTGAATTATAAAAAGGCGCCCCCTTCTGGTAGACACAGCACAACAAGACATCCTTCTAGGCACGAAGCTTTTCAACAGCTGTGAAGGATTGGTTTCAGGTCCCCAGATGCCTTTGTATAGAATAGGGGAAAAGTACATGATGGTCCCGAGGTCAGTGGTATATCTGGTCATTCGTGACCATTCGAGTTTCCAGCTTCATAAGAAACTAGGCATGTACTGGCAGAGGACTAGGTAGTGATTTGTCCTCTGTCACTACCACCTTGTATGCATGCAAATTCCTGCACACCCCAGTTTAGAAACTGAGGTGCTCTTGGATTCTTTTTAACACCATTTACCTGGGCTCCTAACAGTTTTGAAAGCAGAATTGTGTGTTTGCATAAAAAAAAAATCTATTTCAGTTTTTTCCTTATCTAGTATTTTTACAGGCGTTGCTATAATTACACTTAAGATGTTTTGAAAATGGCAAAATGATCAGAGTCGTACAAGGTGAAGGCCACTGTCTATCAGTGTGGATTTACCATTTGCCCCTGCTGGGGGAAGACTCCTGTTGCAGCCCCTCCTCTGCCCCAGAGCCGACAGTCAGCATTTCATCCCCTTCTGGAGAAGGCAGGTACCCCTCCTCACTCTTCCCAGGGACTTGTTACCCACATCGCAGGCTGTGAGTCATCTCCCACCAGTGGGGTAGGCTGCGCCCCTGGTTGCCTGGTGCCTATGCAGGAGTCAGTCCGTCCATTTAAATCCCCACTGGTTCCAAAGGCTCAAAGGAAGTGAGTCCCACCCAGCAGGAGTCTTTCTTTCTGATAGGGCTTATTTAGGTTCTTAAATGCCCTAGAAGCTAAATACCTTCTTTGCTGCCTCACCAACTGACAGATGGATGGGCTGGTTTTTTGTTCAGTTTTGGCACTGACCTGGATAGTCGCCAACTGGGCAGATCCTGGAGGGAGCCAGCCTGAGTCTGACAGTCTTTCCAGGACATGGCACCCGCCTCCACCGTATGACAGAGCCCAAGAGGGGTCCTTAAAGTGAAAGGATAAAATGGAGAATATTATACATATTGAGTAATTACGTAGGTACAAGAAACCACTTCTCTAACAATAAAAATTTATTGAGTCTGAGTCCGGAGAGATGGTCAAATTTGATCACCATTATCATCAAAATCATAGTGGTTGATATTTATGTATTAATCATTCCCTATGCGCTGGGCTTTTGCTAAGCATTTTCCCGAATTATTTAATTAAATCCTCAACAATGCTAAGTCGCTATCTACTATTTAATTTATTTTAAGGGTAGTCTCCTTCATTTTACAAAGAATTTCACAATAACTAATTAGTATAAATGTTTAAATGACTTCCTAGGAGGTGTTAAAAAATGAGATTGATGAATATATATTTACACGGAAAAATGTCCAGGGCATATTTTACACTGAGAAATAAACCAGACTAAAACCAAAAAAGCTGTTGCAAATGTTTCTTTTTGGCAATTTTGAACTTTCTGCAAAAAATGATTCTTTGCTTTTGTTTGTTTGGCAAGAGGAAATGTATATTATACATTTACATACCTCATTATTTTAAAAAGATATTTTATTAATCCACTCATGAATTGATGGGCACTTGTGTTGATTCCACATCTTTGCAATTGTGAATTGTGCTGCAGTAAACATTCAAGTGCAGGTGTCTTTTTGATAAAATGACTTCTTTTCTTTTCGCTAAATACCTAGTAGTGGTATTGCTGGATGGAATGGTAGGTCTACTTTTAGTTCTTTGAGGAATCTTCATACTGTTTCTCATAAAGATTATACTTATTTTGGGTCCCACAGTGTATAAACATTCCTTTCTCGTTGCATTCATGCTAGCATCTATTGTTTTGGGACTTTTTAATAAAAGCCATCCTAATAGGGTTAAGGTGATTTTCATTTTTTTGTATGTTTATTGGCCATTTGTGTACTTTCTTTTGAAAAGCTTCAGTTAATGTCTTTTGCCCACTTTTTAGTGGAATTCTTTGTTTTTTTCTTGCTGATTTGCTTAAGTTCTTTATAGACTCTGGGTATTAGCCCTTTATCAGATGTATAGCTTGCCAATATTATCTCCCATACTGTAGGTTGCATATTTGCTCTGTTGATTGTTTCCTTAGCTGTGCAGAAGCTTTTTAGTGGTTTATGTATACCATGGAGTACTACTGAGCCATAAAAAAGGATAAATTAATGCCTTTTGCAATAATTTGGATGGAACTGGAGATCATTCTCCTAAGTGAAGTATCTCAGAATTGGAGAAACAAACACCACATGTACTCATTATCAAATTGAAACTAACCAATAAGCACACATGTGCACAGAGGGAAGTAAAACTCAGTGGAAATCAAGCAGGGAGGACCAGGTAAGAGGGGAGGGCAAAAACCTATGTAATGGGTACAATGAACACTATCTGGGTGATGGGCACACGTATAGCCATGACTCAAGCATGACAAAAGTAATCCATGTAACCAAAAACATTTGTATCTCCTTAATATTGTGAAATTTTTCTAAAGATACTTACACACAATGAATTTATTCATTATATTCTTAACACAGTTAATTAAATTGTTACTATTGTTAATTCTAAAGAATGGGACAAAAGAGAGAAGAAAAGAAGTGAACTCTCCTCTTTGACTTTACTCAAGTCTTTTAATTAATTTAGGAGCATTTCACTCTTCTCTTAGCTGAAGTGCAGTGGTGCCATCATAGCTCACTGCAGCCTCAAACTCCTGACCTTAAGGGATCCTCCTGCCTCAGCCTCCTGAGTAGTTAGGACTACAGGCATGTGCCACCACACTCAGCTAATTTTTCTTATTTTTTGTAGAAACAGGGTCTTTCTATGTTGCTCAGGCTCATTGTGAACTTCTGGCTTCAAGCAATCCTCTTGCCTTGGCTTCCCAAAATGCTGGGACTACAGGTGTTAGCCACCACGCCAGGCCAATTATGATTTAACTACAAACACTACATTGATTTTTGTAATAGAGAACTTTTTAAGGTAAAAGTAAATCAACAAAAGATGCAATAGCCTCATCAAGTTCTAAGCATTTTTGTTATACCAACCAAATGAGTGCATCACCTAGCTTTAAAGCATCAATGTAATGACAACCCTATAAACATCCATAATTGACTAAAGCTAAGTAAACCTAACAAAAGTAAAGCTGTCTGTATCTATTTTTTAAATGACCTAAATAGATTGATCCAGATAGAGTATGATGGCAATTAGCTAATCCCTTGTAATAATTTAATGATGATGATAATAATGATGGCCAACATTTATATTGTGATTTTCAGATTTACAGATTAAAAAACAGGCTCACGGGCCGGGCGCGGTGGCTCACGCCTGTAATCCTAGCACTCTGGGAGGCCGAGGCGGGCGGATTGCTCGAGGTCAGGAGTTCGAAACCAGCCTGAGCAAGAGCGAGACCCCGTCTCTACTATAAATAGAAATAAATTAATTGGCCAACTAATATATATAGAAAAAACTAGCCGAGCATGGTGGTGCATGGCTATAGTCCCAGCTACTTGGTAGGCTGAGACAGCAGGATTGCTTGAGCTCGGGAGTGTGAGGTTGCTGTGAGCTAGGCTGACGCCATGGCACTCACTCTAGCCTGGGCAACAAAGCGAGACTCTGTCTCAAAAAAAAAACAAAAAAAACAAACAAACAAAAAAAACATGCTCACTTATAGTCTTCATTTGACCTTTCCAGTGACCCTTTTAAGGAAATATTTTATCCTAGTAATAATAGCAGTCATCTATTAAGTACCTGCATTCCCATGTGCCAGGCATTGTACAAAGTATCTTATATATGCTATCCAATATAGTCCTCAAAACAGTCCCATAGTCTAAGCATGTATTCTGTTCGGCAGCAAGTTAAAGAAAATAAACAACAATAATGGCTCAAACAAAAGAGAAATGCATTTCTCTTCTCTAAAAGCCTGGGTAAATGGTCTAGGGCTTTTGTGGTGGTTCTAAATCATAAGGGGCCTGGGTCCCTGCTCTTGCTATGCTATCCTCAACACAGTTTGCATCTCATGGTTCAAGATGGCTGCTCCAGCTCCGCCCATCATGTCTGAATTCCAGCTACCAGAAAGCCAAAAAGGAAAAAATATGGCATCTTCCCTCCTCTTTTATGGATACTTGGAAGTTGCAAACATCACTTCTATTTTTGCCCCTTTGGCCAGAAATTAACCACATAAACACACCCTTGTGGCATGTGAAAACATGGACTTTTTTTTCTGAGAATCTGTATCTAGCTAACTTTTGGGGGTGTTTTACTGATGAAGAAGGGCAGAATATATATTGGTATAAAACTAGCAGTCTCAGTCATAATGATATGATTCTCATTCTACAAGTGAGAAGTTAATAAATATGTCCAGTGTTACACAGCTAGTAACAAATAGTGTTAAGTTTGTTTGACTCCGAAGCTCATGCTGTTTTCACTGTAGTAAACTATCTCTTGTACTCTTAATCTCTTTCCTAAAATAGTTAGAATTCTACTAATCAGATATAAAACACTATTAACCCAAAGCTCAACTAACAGAGTTACTTTTGGTTTGAGTATCTGTTTGCTGTATTAGCTATTCTGCTACCAGAAATAAAGAGACACCTCATGAATGTGTACTTTTGGTCAATACATAGTTTAAGAATAGGAGTTTCTAGGGTGAATTATATTTCCATTTAATAGCTGTGAAAGTGGCATTCAGTAAAGCATAATAAGGAAATCCTTGGATAAAGAGAAATAACAATCTTATACCAATCAGGACTGGCTCATACCTCAATATTAGACACCGTGTTATGTAAGATTGCATTAAATCAACTGTAGGGACGGAAAGACACCAGTTTAATGATGACAGCAATAACAATGTAATACAGCTATATGATTAATTGCATACTAAATGTTACATATCTAAGTGTTTTATGCTGTAACCGAAGTTAAGGAGATTTGTATGTGTCTACAGCTGTGCTACTGAGCACTTGAAATGTGACTTGTCCAAATTAAGGTGTGCTGTAAGTATAAAATATGCACCGAATTTGGAAGAATTAGTATAAAAGTAAGAGTCTAAAATAACTCATTAGTAATTTTTACATTAACTATATGTTGAAATGATATTTTAGCTGTATTGGGTTAAATAATATATATCATTAACTTCATTTTCACCTATTCCTTTTTACTTTTTAAATTTAGCTACTAGAAAATTTTAAATTTCATATGTAGTTTGCATTTGAGGCTCATGGTATATATTTTTTTGAATAGTGGTCTACACAAAGAGAAGCAAAGGAGAAAACAAGGACAGAGGGTCTTCATCGATCAAGAAGAAAAAAAGGTCTCGCTATGGAACGTCTTAAATCTCCTAGTCACTAGAGAGGAAACCTCACCTTATTTCTGGGTAGTGATACTTCAACAAGATTTCTAAACATTTAGTTAAAACTCTAAAACCATCCCATTCCCTTTTTAAAGAACTCTACACTCAGGAGGGGAGAGCGGTGTGGGGGGAGAGGAACTTCCGATAACTAATTTGATTTCTTAGATGTTACAGTAGAGGAAGGAATGTCTAGGTGAAGAGACAAATGCATTGTGGTTATTGGAATGAGTATGTCCCACTGGAAGTAAACACATTGATCCTGAATCAATTTTTATACTTTTTAGTTGCAAATAATAGAAAGACCTGTTTGAGCAATGAGGAAACACATTGTTTCAACACTAATCCAGAGATAAGGCAGGTTTCTGCTTCATTTCTCTGCAGGTTTCTCAAGCTCAGCATTTCTGGGTTTGTTAGCTTTATTTTCAAATTAGGTTTAACAACATAATGAATGAGTGGTTTTATTTCTTCTTATTATTCTGTTTAATTCTTACCACATTCTTCATCATTAAAACTTCCCCAAACGTAACTACACAAATAATTTCGCAGGCTTTTGTTTTATTTATTTATTCATTCAGTGAATAGGCTTATTGAGCACCTAGAGTGTGCCAGATGCAATACAGTTCTTGCTCTTATGGAGCTTGCAGTCTCTCTTTTATTATGAACAGATACAATAGACAAATGCACACAAATCATATCTTCCAATTTGTCAAAATGGTAGGGCTCTTCAATAGAACTAAAATCTACCCATGACCTAAATGCACCTCTAAAAGTTTATGTCTTTGAGATCCAGTGGCCAAATTCTGTGGGAGAGGCAGCCTGGTCAGTACAAGTCAGTCTTGACAAGAAACTTGTATCAACAGGTTTTTGTGTTCTTCAGCGATTTGGATCCTTCAATGACTAATGTTCATTGAACTATGTGATGATTCCTGCCAGATTTCTTCATCAAAGGTGAAAGAGTGAGGCCTTAATTTTCTGTGAAATTATGTTTTTCTTTTTCTCTAAGAGAGACATGAAGGGGGACTTTCTAGAAAGAAGGCCACTGTCTTTTACTGCCATGGCACTATTTCTCAAAACACATCACATAGCCCCTTAGTGTTCATGAGTCCAGGGAGAAACACCTCAATCCCTCCTTTGAATGGTGAAGACTTTGACCTACTCAAATGGCACTTTAGATCCCTACCTAAATGAACCAGAAAGCCATTGCTTCAAGTTGCTGCCTTAGTGATTTTGTATATGCTGTCTCACATACAATGATCAAGTTCTTTATGTGTGAACAGAAACATGTTTAGATTAATGGTGGTTCAGTTCCAAACTATCCAAGGTTTTGGGCATCCACTGGGGGTCTTGGAATGTATCCCATGTGGATAGGGGGGACTATTGTACGTACCTATGTTATAGTATTGCATATTAAGTAAGATAATGTGTGGTAATTACTTAACACAATGAAGATTAATTTCAATAATAAAATGCAAAGATAATCATGATGATGACCATGATGATGACTACAACTAGGATGATGATGATTATGATGGATGGTAATATTTTCTATTTGACAGATGCTAGTCAAGATTTTACCCTTTTCAGTTGCTGTATTGATATTCAAAGAAAACCTTTTAGATCCCTGAGTAAAGATATATGAGATGACATGGTAATAAAATTCTTAAACATTAATACATTTTGACTCAATTAGTCCAAATCTATACATATTCCCAAGCTCCAGCCTAGACCTAGTATTACAAAAGGCATCACACATGCGTTGAGATCTTTTCACTATAAGTAAGTCAACAGCTACACATTGTCTTTTCTATTTCCTCAGTAGTCTGTGAGCCCCTTGAGTTTCATCCTGGGTACTTTTCTGGCCTGTGCTTTCTTTTGGAATCTCAGTCACTTCCATAGAATCAACTCACAGTGATTCCTTACCCTGTGTTCATCTACCCAACAACCTACTGGTGGTCTCCATATGAAAGCCCCTCCCCAGTCCACCCTTACCTACACTGAGCCTTTCAAATTGAGTTTAGGTATCACCTCTTCTAGGAACCCTTCCTTTCACATCTGGTTTAAGAGCTCCTTTTTTGAGCACTTGGCACATTACATTGTACACTTTGTGTGATATGACTATTTGGTACTTCACATGCCACATATAATAATTAGTGTATCATGAATGATTAATGTCACTTGGTCCTTTACTCTTTCTATCTATATTCACACACACAAGCTCTACTGACCTTATTTATATTGAACATTCTTACAGGTTACTCATTCACTTACCTATGCTTAATGCATCTTCTGAGTTTCTGCCATCCTGTTTGTTTTCTTGTTTTCTCTAGCTGAATTAATTACCCTAAAACAATACAGCACACATTAAAGAGTATGTATTTTTAACACACAATGTCACCAATTTGAAATACTGTCTTCATCTCCAAAGAGAACTATGATCTTACATTCTTGACAGTTTACCCTTTGTTCCTAGTCCAGGTATTAGGGATTTCTAATGGAAAGGATGAACAATCTGTTTCTTTTACTCTCAAGTTGATTGACAGAAGTCAAATTAAATGGCACCTTGGTTAAGTAGTTGAGCCTCTCTGTACTTCAGGTTTTTTCTATCATAAAAGTAGGTATTATGTCAGATACATGTGAATACTGCCCTTTAAACCTCTCGGGGACACGGGGGTATGTTCAGACTGTGTTGGTTTAGCAAATCATACAAAGCGAGCATCTCTCCCGTCTAAGGATGGGAGGCAGGAAGTGAATATGTAAGTCAGCACTCAGAAAAACGCCCTCTAACAGAGAAAAAAATGCTTGCCACTATGTAGTGTTCTCAAACTTTCCATGCAGTAGGCCTAGCTATGCCCTACATAATCAGTTAGGATTCTTGCAGTATTAGCAGTAAAAGTTCCACACCCTAGGAAACCTCTGAGTCCAGGGAAAAATCAGAATGATTGTTCACCCTATTTGTTGGCCTCTGCAAGCATCAGTTTTCTCAAATGTAGAGAGTGGGCATGTAGATACATTGATCACAACAGTGTTATAAGTTCTGAAGGAGATAATGTGAAAAGAGCGCTCAACAACAGCTGTACTATGAAGGCCATTATTACCATGTTTCTAGACCACCAATCTAGTTTGGGGTTTTATTATCTATGAGTGAGCTTGTGCTTATTTTAACTTTATTTAACTTTATCTTATTTTTCATGGAAACATGCAAACTATCAAAGAATGCAAGTGGTTCCTCCTTAAACTGACAGTTTTGCATTTGAAAACACACAGCATTTGTGGGTCCTCATAATGATGGCTTTATTCCCAGTGGTTCTCAAAGTGTAGTCCCTGGACCAGCAGTAACAGCACCACCTGGGACCTTCTTTGAAATATAAATTAGCAGGCTCATTCCAGATGTATTGAATTAAAACCTGTAGGGGTGGGGCCCAGAAAGCTGTGGCTCATCCAGCTCTCCAGGTGTTTTTGATGTATGTTTAAGTTTGAGAACCACTACAACTGCCTACACCACAGTCCATGGCCCAGGACCCCTTCACAAAAAAGGTAATCTATTAAAACAGTAGCTGCATTATTTTTGAGATAATGTAAGATTTTGAAAGTGTAAATCTTTTCTTCTTTCAATAAAAATCCCTTAAAGGATAGATTTTTTCCTCTTCTGCATGTTCCTATACACAGCACTTGACTGCTGAGGGTTAAGGTTCAACTTGTCCATGGTGTTGACAGCAGTTTCAGTAAACATCTTCCAGGCAACTGATGCTTAGCTTCCCTGTAGTTCGCTGTAACTTAATAAAATTAGAATAGGTAAAATTTTCCCTGATCACCTAATATGATTCTCATCCTAAACTTAGAGTTTTGAAACATTTCAAATAAATGCAGAGTAAAATTTTCAATAAATGTAGCCAAATCTGACAGTTATGTTTTGAATGGCTGATTGCATGGTTTACAGCTGTTATTTAAGTGTTTCACTTTGGATGCTTAGTTACCTTCCCCTGTGAGATCTCCTTGACTACTCTCTGTTGTTACCCTTCCTTGCAGCAATGATTTCTTTGAGGGAAGTCTAATCTCATTCTCAGTGGCAGAAATTAAAGTGAGCAGTGAAACGTAAACAGTATCTACTGACTTGAAATAAATATGTTTTAGACAGAAGGTCTCTGTCAAGATGTCCAGAAAACCTCTTCACAAGATAATAATTGCGCCACAGTTTAAAAAAATATATTCTTAACAATTATGTTGCACCTCATTTAATACTGAATTATCTGCTTCTAAAAGTCAAGCCTTAATGTGTGTGGGCATCTCTTTTCAAAGGATTGCTTTAGCTTCTGAGAAGGCTTCTCTGGCATTCTCATCTTACTTGCTTTTCTCTCTCTCTTTTTTTTTCTTTCTTTTCTGTCTTTTTTTTTTTAAAGCAGTCTTTTGAGTTTACAAAGGCATCTCTTTTTGGAAGTTCTGTTTTGGCAGAGGAATGAATTTAGATGAGTGATGGAACTGATGAGATGCAAAGAGGGTTATTAATCCAGGTAACAATTACACAGTGTTTGCTGTAGGGGGGTTATCATTACGCATTATCTCAATGCTCAGAAAACAGGTGATTACTATGCCTTTGAGGAGCATCTTCTCCTGCACCCCACCCTACTTCCAGCCATAATTCTATGACCTGTTTTAAACTGCAAAGAGAGATAAACTTTTTATTATGGCCATAGAGAATCAGAGAAGGATTTTTCCTAATAGATTTTAAAGGAATAGAGATGGAGAGGCTGTTTCTGGGCTACTAATTGAAATTTATGAGTTACAAGATCTGAGAGTAGGTGGAATCTTTTTTATTCTAGGGCCTATTCTCCACACCATGCATCTATTGTTACATGACTGAATGGCATAAATCAACAGCACTTTATTTATTATTATGATGATGATTTCTCTTGCTTTTTGGGGGTTGATGACTCAGCAAGGTGGTTCTCACTTGGGGTGTCTCATGTGGTTGCAGGTGGTGATTGCAACACCTGGCACTCCTTGAGCACCTCTCTCTACTATTATGTGGTCTTTCCAGCACTGTAGCTTTAAGGTATTAGTTTTCCCACGTGGGGTTCAAAGACACACAGAGAGTTTCCAATCTGCTTTTTAGCTCCTCATTCTAAACATTTTAAACATGAACTCACAGCCAAGGATCACCAGGCATTTGAGGAAAGTGTCTAACACAAATGATAAAGACTAAACTAAGGGCCGGGCGCGGTGGCTCACGCCTGTAATCCTAGCTCTTGGGAGGCGAGGCGGGCGGATTGCTCAAGGTCAGGAGTTCAAAACCAGCCTGAGCAAGAGCGAGACCCCGTCTCTACTATAAATAGAAAGAAATTAATTGGCCAACTGATATATATTTAAAAAAAAAAAAAAAATTAGCCGGGCATGGTGGCGCATGCCTGTAGTCCCAGCTACTCGGGAGGCTGAGGCAGAAGGATCACTCAAGCCCAGGAGTTTGAGGTTGCTGTGAGCTAGGCTGACGCCACGGCACTCACTCTAGCCTGGACAACAAAGCGAGACTCTGTCTCAAAAAAAAAAAAAAAAAAAAAAAGACTAAACTAAAATAAAACATGGGGGGTGGGGAAGGAATTCTGAAGAAATTGTTACAATAACATATCATACAGGCTTATTCTACTCCAGTTACTATTCTAAGTGCTTGGTACATGTTAATCTCATTTGTACCTCACAACAATGCTATGTAATGAATACTCTTATTAGTTCTATTTTACTGAGAAAACTGATGAACAGAGGTCAGATAACTTGCCTAACATCATAAGCACAGTCAATGGTAGTACTAACTGGCATTTGAACTGGCTGTAGAGTCTAAGCTTCTAACCATTACACTATATACTAGAAACCATTCATGGAGAGATGGGAATAGTTTCTATAAGCAATATGCTCAGAGATAAAAATGGACTTTACACCCATGAAAAAGAACAAAACGCTATCTAAAAGGAACATTTAGGGGGTAAATTTTCTTTAAAATTAAAAAAATTAAGCAGCACAAATAAAAACAGAAGAATTGAAAGACAAAATTTGAGAAAATCTTTCAAAAATAGAATAAGAAGCAAAGAGATGAAAATAGGTTACAAAAGACAAGAATCAGAGACCTCCTATCTAATTAACAGGAGTTCTACAAACAGGATGAGTAATAACAGGGTACATTATGAAAGAAATAATAGAATAAAATTTTTTGGAACTGAAAGACACATTTTCGGATTAAAAGGACTAATTAAGAACCTAGCACAGTGAATAAGGAAAGACCCACATCAAGGCTCATAGCCAGAAAGCCAGAGATAAAGAAAAGATCTTAAAAGTTTCCCAGAAAGAAAAATCAGCTCTTATTACAAGGATTCAAAATCAGGATCAGATTCCACCGGACTCTCAACAGCAACATGGGCCACGTTCCAGTTGGAGCATTGCCTTAAGCATTATGAGGGAAAATGATTTCCAACCTTGAATTCTGAACCATGCCAAACCACAATCAAATGTAAGGAAAGAATACAGATATTTTTTGACATGCAGTACTTCAACATATTTACCTCGCAGGTCCTCCTTCTCAAAAAGTTACTCAACCATTTGCTTCTTCGAAATGAGAGAGTAAATAAAAAAGAAGAAGACACGCAATCCAAAATGTAAGGAGTTGATTACAAATTAGAAAGGATAAGAATACTCAGAATAAGAGCAGACAGGATTTCCAGTACACACGAAGGCAGCATGCGTGGGGAGGAAAAGGACAGACTCCAGGAAGATGGTCTCCATGTAGAGTTGCACTGATAGTTCACCTAGTGTGTCTGATTTTAATAAGAGTTTAGCAGCAGTGTCAGAAAATCTGTGGGTGCATGAACGATAGGTGCATAAGCAACTAAGGAAACAAAACAGGGCAGTGCTATTTCAAAGACCAGGAATAATGAAGATTAATACAAGAAAAGAAATGTAAATTACAAAACTTGGTGTGGTTCAGCTGTGAGTGATATGCACAGTTACAGCAATGTAAATATTAAAGATTGATTTAACTCCAACATCTGCTATGAATCAAGTGGGATGATGGAAAAAGGCACATGTATTTGTGGTATGTGGCAGGAAGGGTACATTAGATTGCTAATTTTCATTTTTCATACAGGTAAATCATTCAATAATATCTAAAATTGAAAAGTCAATAGAGTTAATAGGTAGTTTAGAAATTTGGGGATACATATAAACAAATCCAGTATTGAAGATCCTGCTTTTGAAGTAGGACAATAGAGCAGGCAAGCTATTTTTATTAAAATAAAAACATTTTTATTATTTATTTTTATTAAGAGCTTTAACGTGCTATTTCACTTGTTAAAAGTATGCATATGTGTATTACTATGATGAAATTAAAAATTAAGTCTAATTGAAACTTCATTGAAATAATATTCATCAGTTTCTCTCTATCAGTATCTATGATTGTGAACAGAAACTAAAAGCTGTTGCCCCACTTGGTATGATAGTTGGTTTAACTGAAAACATCCTGTTGCAAGAAGCCTGAATTCCCTTTAAAGAGATTTCTTTCCACTTAGGCATTAAAGGCCACCTTTTTTTTTTTTTTTTTTAGACAGAGTCTCACTCTGTTGCCTGGGTATCAGCCTAGCTCACAGCAACCTCAAACTCCAAAGTAATTGCTCAAGTAATCCTCTTGCCTCAGCTTACTGAGTAGCTGGGACTACAAGCATGAGCCTACATGCCTGGCTAATTTTATATATATATATATTTTGTTTTGTTTTGTTTTGTTTTGTTTTTTAGTTGTCCAGCTAATTTCTTTCTATTTTTTTAGTAGAGACAGGGTCTCGCTCTTGTTCAGGCTGGTCTACAACTACTGAGCTCAAACAATCCACCGGGTCAGCCTCCCAGAGTGCTAGGATTACAGGCGTGAGCCACCACACCCGGACCTAAAGGCCACTTTTAAATTGCTCTTGTTACCTGGAGTAGTAACACACTGTACTACCTTTAATTGTTAATTTTTAAAACAGTTCATCAGATAAGTGAGCATTAGTTAGGAGTTTGAGGAAACAAAGTCAGGCTAAAGCATTCAGAGAGTGTAGGGAATGAGGTAAATCTGGTCTTTGGGGCCCCACCTAGTATTCTCTCAGAAGGGGTGGAGCCTGACTGGAGAAAAGGCTTGTAGGGGTGTAGCAGTGTCACTTGAGAAAGTTGTGCACCAAGGAAAGCATGGGGAAGACTGGACAATAGTGTCCAGAAGGATACAGTTTTTCCATTGCACTTGTTTTACAAAACCAAAGACCTCTGTGGTTTCAGCCATTTAACAAATATGCCTGTACTTAAATATCTTCAAAAAGATTACAAAACAGGCTGGGCGTGGCTCATGCCTGTAATCCTATCACTCTGGGAGGCCAAGGCGAGTGGATTGCTCAAGGTCAGGAGTTTGAAACCCGTCTCTACTATAAAAATAGAAAGAAATTAATTGGCCAACTAATATATATAGAAAAAATTAGCCGGGCATGGTGGTACATGCCTGTAGTCCCAGCTACTTGGGAGGCTGAGGCAGCAGGATTGCTTAAGCCCAGGAGATTGAGGTTGCTGTGAGCTAGGCTGACATCACGGCACTCACTCTAGCCTGGACAAAAGCAAGACTCTGTCTCAAGAAAAAAAAAAAATTACAAAACAATAACTTTTTTCTCTAAATGTATTTTCCCTAAAAATGTTTATTGACCAGATTTAACCCATCGGGTGTTGGTACAAATGGAAGAAGAATGAGGGAGAAAGAAGACGATGAATTTTTTAACTGTAGTAGGAAACAGAAGGCTTGTTTTTACAGCCCATTGAAAAATTAGTAATATATTTGGAAATATTAATAGACTTAGGCAAGATCTCTTGCTATCTTGTTCAATCTCCTGAGTAAAACAGAAGCATTCCAGCTCATTTGTACTAAAACTTTTAGGTTTTTCTCCTGTAGGTAACTTGTAGCTTTATAAGATCGTTCTCTCATCAATTTTTTTGGATAGGTGCCTAACTTCATGTAAGACATACCTTTTATTTTTTTTAAAAATCTCTGAGCTATATTCATTTTTCTACCTTCCGTCAACTAAAAAGATAAGAGTTCATAAATTTGGAGAGGAGAGCTTTATTTCTTAAGAACAAGATCACAATCTGCAGCTGAAAAAACGAAAACGAGCACTCTGGGAGTGGGAAGGATGAGAGTGGAATTTGCATTGAATGGGTTGGACAAGTATACCTATTCAACAGGTTATAGGAGGAGCTATGAATATTCATGAAGGGGTGCATGCATGTGTAATAAGCAAACATGCATGTTATATATGTCCTGTGTTCACTTTGGGATGGAGACTTAACATTTAAATGCATTACTGTTAGGCCCTACGCATCAAAAGGTAAACAGGACACAAAGGCACTCAGTATCTAGCTCTTATAAACTATCCATAACCAGTCCATGGTCTGGTCTCATATCCTGAGAAAGTTACTGAACTCAGTCTCTTGTCCAATCAAAGCTATAGTGATGGCTTATAGAACAGGGGGTCAGTTAGTCCATGTCTGGTGGTCAGTGAGCTACAGTTGTTTTAGCATCACTCAGGCCAGTGTGTTAGCATCATCTCAAGGTATTTAGCATCAATTGTTTTAGCATCATCTCAAGGCCAGTGTTTGGTTAGCTGCTAGAGAAAAACAAAAACCTTGTGGCAGTTAGAACACAGTTTATTCTTTAAGTGTAGTGGTGCATGACTTTAACCCTTGTCTGGCATAGCCTTGGGTCTTATTTATAATTTGATATCTTTTTGCCACAGAGTCTGTTCTCTCAGCCTTATGATTTTTATTTTAACACTTCTCACAGATTTATTTTTTCCTAAGAACTATATATAGTTTTGTCTTTATCTCTTAGTCTTCCATCCCTCCTAACCAGTTCATTCACCCTAAAGCTCTTTCCAAATAACTTTTGTGTAAAGTAGAAACTACCTTTTAGAGCTACGAAAAATATGCTATGGATTTTAACATTTTTGGAAGTCAAGTTGAGAATACATTTCAAACATTTTAAACATTCATAGTAACTTTTGGGAATAAAACCTACAAAGGTAATCCAACAAACACACACAGATATTTTGCTACAATATTATTTAAAATTGAATTGAAATTACTTAAGTTTTCATCAGTAGTGGATTGACGAAATATATGCAGTCGAATAGATGCTATGCAGCCTTTTAAGTGGTGAGATGGAGATAGAGCTCATCTATCTAATAATCTATCTATATTTAAATACTTTAACACATTGACTTCCACCTGAGTTGTATTTAACTCAGGCTAGTTTTGAGTCTGGGTGAGTGTGAAGCAAAACCCTGCAGTTGGTTTGTGAAATCTTACTTGTTGATGTTCTTATTGTTACAATTAATATTGACAATTTAATTTTAAAAACATAGATTGTAGTGCATATAACTCATGTATAGAAAACAATAAAAAATAACAAATTTAAAAACGATCGTTTTGTTTTAATAAAACACCGTGGCCTGAGGGGAAAAAAAATTTTTTTCTAGAGTGGCAATGTGTTAAAGATTTCAAGGGAGTATTGTTAATTGAAAAAGAGTATGGTATTGTAGGAGAAGAATAATTTATCTCCTAAAAGTTTGACTTAGGGCCTCTGACTGGGCCTAAAAATTAAACTGACATGAGATAGATTCACAGGAGAAAAACATACAAGTTGTATTAGAATTTTACATGTACATCAGAATCTTCACAAGAAAGTGAAGACCTGAAGAAGTGACTGGAGCAGAAAACTTACATAATTTTAGACAAAGAAATGATGAATTTGTAAAGAAATGACAAGATAAAGGGGTTTCAGCCGGGGTAGTAATTATGAGGAAGTGACTAAGACATACATTGAGGGATGCTAGTGGACAATAAATTATTTTAGTGAGTTTATATAGATTCATTTCAGTCCCTGGTAATAAAGATGTTCTACTCTTCCTGATACAGGGAGGGCACCTTTCTCATGAGAAATTTTATGGCCTGTTTTTAGCTAGTAAAGGGGAGGTCGGAAATCCCTTCAAAATAATCAACATGCCAAAGGGGCATATTTGGGGGTGCCATGTCTTAAACTCCTTCAGTATGGTCCCATTTGTCTTGAAAAATGTGTATATACCTAATATCTATCCACATAAACATCTGAGAGAATGTGCATGAAAATTCTTATAGTGGTTTTCTTTGGGTACCTAGGAATATGGGTGGATTTCATTATATTTTTTAAATTTTAATGAATTGTCTGATTTTGCTTTACCACAAGTAGGCATGATTTTTTAATCAGAAATAAAGAATAAGCTACTTTCATTTAAAATACATACTATATGAAATTAATTACTCTTTAATAAGTTCTTTTACAAGTCCTTCCAATGAAGAGTTTATTCCATTCTCAATATATCTGAATTAACTATTAGAAAAAAGAAGTAAAATCTTCAAATAATAAAACAATAGTCCTGGAAGCAACACTAAGAAATTGTCCCTATCTTTGAGCAAGATAATAATTAAGTGAAATACTTTCATATATTTTCCATGGGAATTTATTTAGGGAAAGTGTTGGGAGTATAATTAAAAGGCCAACCATAAATCTTAAATGAGAACAGCAATGCCTTTTGGGCAGAGGCAGTAACTGCATTCATAAACTGAGTAAATATCACTGATGAGAACATTTTGTTACATGTGCACAGTGGAAGTCAAAATCTCACTGCTCCATGAATGAACCGTAAAATAAAGTATGCCAATGTGTCAGAAATCCTGGGAATACAAATGCGAGTTTTTAAGTTTCTTAAGTAAGACAGAGTAAGTCTATGCAAAAGTTTTGACTGTACAACATAAATATTTTCTGCTCATCAGCAGAAGGCAGCATAACTTGTTCAGGAAAATTGACCACAGAGAAACTGGAGCCTCTAGAACATAAAGACAGGTTGCCTTGACCTGCAAGTCTCAAGTTCATTAAAATGGAAATAAAGCAGATCTCTCAGAGCTTTGAGTGTCCCCAGTATCAGTTCCTAGCTTTAACTAAATTTCCTTTTCTGATAGTAAATATGTATTACCTTTGCAAAAATTTTTACTTTTATATTTGAGTTCATTGTTATTGTTCTTATTAATGAGGACAAGCTTAGTTTGGTCCAATTTAAGGTTTGTGGAAATTAGTTTGGTTTCCTTCCAGACCAAGCCAATGAAAATAACTGGTTCCATTCATTTATTAGTCCTGATAAACAGAGCCAGTTTTATTCTGGGCATAATGCTTATCTGTGTGGCTGACCTGCACTGAAGCTGAGGGGAAGACAGAAACCATGAAAAGCAGAAACTGAAAAGTTGGCCTCTTTTCCCAAGAGCTAATTGTGTTCCAGAGCAAGGAGAAGCATTACTCAAATGAGTTGAAGTTCAGAGCAATAGGATCTCTGATGTTTTGACCTTTGCACGTAGAGAAATTAAAGCAATTTTACAGTGTACTCCACATGGACAATTTTTTTAAAGTAGGTTTTCAGCTTAAAGATACACGGAAATGTAAATGGGATTGTTCATTAAGGCACTGTTCCCTTTTTGAAAACAATACCTCTCTTTCCCAAACTGTATTAAACGTATTTCCTTTTAAAATTAAATTGCCATTTATTTTTATTCTGAGATCTTTAAAATAATTCTACATGTGAGCTTTTCAGAAATGCATTTGTAATAAAACCAGCACTGAGAAATATTGGTTTATTAATTTGATCATTAATGTTAAGATTGCATATGATTTAGTATCTAACTAGCCACTATGGAATTGACAAAATGGCTTCTTTCCATTAGTTATTTTCTTTCTTTAATTAGATCTCTTTTTATTTTTAAGTCACCATCACAGGAAGATAATTAGATAATTTTTAATAAAAAATACATAAGCATGGTAAAAATTGCAGAATACAAAGGATGTACAATGAAAAATGTGCATGATGCTGGGTCCAGATTTCCACCCAGAGCAATCACTATTGGTATTTTGTTGCTTATCTTTTCAGAAATTTTCTGTGCATACACAGCATTCATGTGTAATAAATAAATATATAAAACATGCACACAGATAAATATTTATATGTCTCACAAATGAAAATTTTCTTACTTATACCCATTCTATATTTTTATTTCTCTCTTTGTGTGTGTGTGTGTTTACATTCAAAAACATGTCCTGGAGTCCATTCCAAATAAGCCCATATAAGTCTAAATCATTCTTTCTAATGAGTATATAATATTTAATTATATGGATATTTTGCAACTTAGTTAATTCTCTATCAGAGGGGAGTTGAGTTGTTACCTGCTTCTTTTTTTCCCCGTACAAACCATGCTTCAATAAACAATAAACATTCTGATATATATGTCTGTGCACAGATACTTAAGTATGAGTAAACAGGGTGAGGTTCTAGAAGTGGAATTGCTAAGTCAAAGTCTATGCCTCATTTTATTTTATTTTATTTTATTTTATTTTTTTTTGAGACAGAGTCTCGCTTTGTTGTCCAGGCTAGAGTGAGTGCCGTGGCGTCAGCCTAGCTCACAGCAACCTCAAACTCCTGGGCTTGAGAGATCCTTCTGCCTCAGCCTCCCGAGTAGCTGGGACTACAGGCATGCGCCACCATGCCCGGCTAATTTTTTGTATATATTAGTTGGCCAATTAATTTCTTTGTATTTATAGTAGAGACGGGGTCTCGCTCTTGCTCAGGCTGGTTTTGAACTCCTGACCTTGAGCAATCCGCCCGCCTCGGCCTCCCAAGAGCTAGGATTACAGGCGTGAGCCACAGCGCCCGGCCTCTATGCCTCATTTTAAATGCTCACTGGTGAATAGATTTAACAAAGTTTTATCTTTTCATTTGAATAATTTTGCATTGAAAATATTAAAAAACAAGGTGTTTACTGTATAAAATATAAACAGTGATGAGCTATTATTTAAGGTCAATAAAATACTCATTTTGTGATGTTCAGTACATCAAAAAAAATCATACAGAAGCCATTAAACCAAAAAGAAAGGATCTCCACAAGTTTATGCTCCTTTAAAAAACATACAACATTTAGTTCCTGAAAGAATTTGCCACCAAACTGTGAAGAGGATACTTTCCAGAACATTTGAAACCAAATTCTCTAGCAATTCAGTTGAATTCTGCAAGTATCTATTGCCTACTCTTTGCTAAGCTCACATCGTCTGAAAAACAAACAATTCTATAGTGTTCTTGTTCTCCAGGGATGTGGGAATGAGAGAAAGCAATTGCACAAACAAAGTGTTTAAGGAAAGAGCCCTATTTGGAGCCTATTTTTATTATATCTTGGAAAAATATTTATGATATCACTTCTCACATGACATAATTTTATTTGATATGAGGGGCTTTCTATTATATTACTTCTCATGGGACAAATCTATATTATATAAGAAGTGATGTAATGGAAAACACATTTCTCTGGCATATTGTAGGTATTGATAATTATATTTTGAAGGAAGAAAGGGGGAGGAAGTGTAGGAGGGAAGTAAGGAAGAAAAGACACAAGAAACAAAAACAGTCTCCAGCATGCATCATTGAAAAATATTTCTATCATGTCTTATTCATCTTTGTATCCCTATCTGTCATGTGACGTCCCCAAGTACACATCTTATGATCCATCTCTCTTGAATGCTTTGCTTTTCTCTGCAACATACACACATATGTCCCTCTCATGCTTCTATGCCTTTGAACCCATTGTTGGTTTTTTCAGGAATGCCTTCCCTGTATTAATCCATCCAGCAATAGCCTACCTATCCTCGCATTGCTAAGGATTATTACCTCTCCTCTTACCCTGGAAAATATACCAACTCATTTCCCTAGGATCCCATGCTCAGTGTGTATCTCTACTGTAGTTTTATTTTTCTTCCTGATCTCTTGTTGTTCTGAACTATTAATAGGACACATCTGTTCTTTCTTGCAATATTTATCACATACCATCTTTATTATGGTTACCTGTGACTGTTACTTATGACTAGGCTATAATTTCTTTCATTGTCTTTCCTAAAAATACAAGTTTACATTTCTCACAATGTTTAGCACAGTGCACGATATTTAATAAAAAGTTTGCTGGGCATCTACTATCCAGGCGATATACTAATTCGGTGGCTTATATTGCATCATCATTAAACACTTGGTAATGATAGCAAATGGCTAATAGGGCTTGCCATGTGTAAAAATTTTTTTAAGTACTTTACATAATTAATGAATTTAATTCTCACTACCATGAGAAGCCAGTTTGCTAGTATTATCATTTCCGTTTTCACATGTGGAAACTGAGGCACTGATAAGTTTAGCAATTTGCCCAAATTTAATCACCAAATGTGGGCACCAGACTTCAAACTCAGGCAGTCTGGCTTCAGAGTCCATGCTCTGGGCCATTATTTGACAGTAACTTGAGGATTGAGCAGACACATGCATCAACACTTTGGGCTAAGCATCACAATCCCTATTTTAGAGCTGAGGCTCAGAGAGGCAACATAACTTGTTCAGGGTCACACAGCTCATTGACAAAGATGTGTTCAATATTATATTTAACTCCCAAATCTATACATCTTCTACTGCCTATGCCTCAACTGGAATAAAAGGCTTACCTCTCCCTAGGCATGACTCAAGTCTCAGTTTGTCTTTTTCAGCAGAAGTTTTTGCCTGAACAACATCTATTTCCTTGTAGCACACTGTTATTTCTTCAAGGATCTGTTCCCTGTCACTCTCAATTCACAGAGAGAGCACATGAATTGCATTCCCTTATGCTTGCATGTCTTCTCCCGGGGAAGGTATCAGGCTCCTGAGAACTGGGATTCCTCCTCCCCCCACCTCGCCCCCCCCTCCCGCCCCTCGCCCCTGCCCTCCTCCCCCTCCCCCTCTCTCCCCTTCCTCCTCCTCCTTCCCCCTCTAGGTGAATCTCTTATGCGTGATACATAGTAGTAGTTGAAAATATTTGTTGAATGAATCCTTTGCACATGATACTTACTATTTGTGGGACTGAGCTGTTTGTCGAATTACATAGTAAATAAAGTGGGCTTCACCAAAGTATTAGACTGTTAATAGGCAGAGAAATGCAAGTATCGTCTATGCCTCAGGTATATTCTACTTCCTTGTACCGTTCAAAGACAAAACTATTTGAGCCACTACAGGTTTCAGAGGCAGTTTTTATGGGAGGGCCCGTGTAGAATACTTAAGCGTACTCTGACCTGTTAGTCATAAGGGAGTGATGATACTGACAAATTCCACATCTTAGAGGGGAGAAAATCAACATTCTCCAGATAGAGTGGTAAAAGGACTATGACACCTATCTGAGTGGCAAAATCCAAGTAATCCCTATGTAGTATTGGACTAAGATTAAGATATTTAGAGTTTCTAAACAGTAAAAAGCATTAAAATGTCCATCCATCCTCCACCCTTCCAAAAATAGTTAAAAACAAATATAACATTCTCTAAACCAAAAATAATTGTATAAAAATCCTGTGAAATTCCAAATTTTTCCACTGATCATAACTTTTAAAAAAACTTCAAATATCAATTCTCTTCCCCCCAAAATGCTAGAAGGAGCCTGCTCTCTTGTGTCCTAAGCATTTTCTTAGTTTTTTGTTTTTTTCTTTATGACAGTTGTTTGCTGCTTCTAAGAAGAAAGGCAACAGTGAAGTTAAGTGCTGACATGGTCATGAAAAGAGAAATTCTCTGCTTGTGTCTCCTCTTGTACTGCACAGTGACCCTGACTTGAGACTTACAGTCTAGATAGATTTTCCTTTTTCTTACCAATACTTTGACATTCATCTTCCTTGTGCAAAACCCACGATTTTTTCCCATTACTCACAGCAGCATTACCTTGTGTGTTTTCTGAAGAAAATGGTCCCAATCTTCCTAATATTCCAAATTTTGCACTGCATCTGCAGTGCAAAAAAGTGTTTTGAGGCCGGGCGCGGTGGCTCACGCCTGTAATCCTAGCACTCTGGGAGGCCGAGGCGGGCGGATTGCTCAAGGTCAGGAGTTCAAAACCAGCCTGAGCGAGACCCCGTCTCTACCATAAAAATAGAAAGAAATTAATTGGCCAACTAATATATATAATATAAAAATCAGCTGGGCATGGTGGCGCATGCCTGTAGTCCCAGCTACTCGGGAGGCTGAGGCAGGAGGATCACTTGAGCCCAGGAGTTTGAGGTTGCTGTGAGCTAGGCTGACGCCACGGCACTCACTCTAGCCTAGGCAAGAAATCGAGACTCTGTCTCAAAAAAAAAAAAAAAAAAAGTGTTTTGAGGTCACTCTTGTATGGTCCACTCTATCTCATTCATTAGAAATATCATGTTACACTTATTATCATATAAAGAACCTAATGGGAAAAGAAGATGAACACACACAGTAATATTGTAGCCCCAGACAGCTGGCATTGGGATACCATAATTACCACGGAATGAAGTAAAAATAAAGGAGGCTAGTATAAATAGGGAAGTTAGACAAGATCCAAATAATTAAATTACCACTCCTAGTATCACACTCTAGTTCCTGCTTTTGACTAAAGACCTAGTATTTCAAGCAGTTACTCTCCAGACTGCTGAGTATAGGTTAGGATGGTTATATTTTTCACTCTACCTAATGCAAAATTGTAGGAATGGAGGTGAAAAGTTTAGGAAGGGAGTGGCATACAAAAGGAATTGTTTGCCAAGAGAAAATTCAGCATGGATCTGTATTACTTCCTTGAGCAGCCATCGATTCATCTCCTTTCGCTGGGTTTGGTCTAAATTTCCCATTTTTTGTCTATATTTATTAAAAGACAACATTGGGAGAGCTGGGCCCAGAAAGGAGACAGCCTGCAAGGTAGTTTTCATAATGGCTAATATTTTCTAAGTGCTTACAATGTGCAGTCACGGTGCTAAGACTTTGATCACCTCATTAAACTCAGTGGCCAAGATGTGGGTACTTGTTAGCCTAAGTTTGTAAACGAAGAAATGGAAGCATAGATGGGCTTAAAAAAAACTTGCTCAAGGTTACACAGCTGAGCTTTAATCACTATCCTAAAATGACAAATGAGCAACATGAGTAGAATGACCTGAGATGAGGCAACGGCTGAGTGAGCAGCATCCTGATCTAGACTCAAAAGCCCCAGACTGAAGTCTCAGCTTCTATTAAACTTTCCGGGTCTCAGTTCTTCATCTGCTTAGGCTATGAGGTTATTGTGAAAGTCAGCTAAGATAAGGTTTACTCTAAGGACTCTGTAAATGTACAGGAACCATACAAACACAACACATGACCTTATTTCACATAAAGCAGAAGACGTTGAGAGGGAGTTCCTATCAGAGAACTTAAAGTGAGGGAGTCCAGACTTAGTATTAGAGGGAGAAAGATGGCTATGTCATGAGGTATTCTGATATTTGTGAAGTTGAGGCAGACAGTGGAGGATGGACCCAAGATGACTTCTAGGAAAGCAAAAGAGGAAATAGCAAATGGAAGATGAGTAGATGAGTAGGGGACGGCTAGTGTGGCATGGGGATGTTTAGACCAGAAGAAGAAAGAAGAAAAAGGAGAAGGAGAAGAAGAAGATGACAGTGAAAGCTGGACCCAAAGCTACAAAAATATGAGGGAAAGAACAAAGTGAATTTTTCTTGGCTGCTGGATTGTCTACTTTTGCTACTGTGGCTGCTGGAATAAAGGCTAACCTACTCTGAAGAGGAGAAAACTATACCCTTGCTCTTCTGCATATTTGTTTTGGGGATGCATGGGCTATCTAGGTTACTTCTTTGGGCTTGGTTCCCTCCCTCCCTCCCTTCTTTCCTCCCTTCCTTCCTTCCTTCCTTCCTTTTTTTCCTTGAGGGGAAGCTCTATAAAGTTGAATTTGAGATTTTTTCCAAATGTCTTAGACCAGTGGTCCTCAATTTTAGTAAGCATCAGAATCCCTGGGATTGATTTTTCAGGTTTAGCAATTTAAAAAAATACAGAATACACAGATAAATTTGAATTTCAAATAAACAACAAATAATTTTTGTGAATGTTCCAAATATTGCATAGGATATAATTATGCTAAAAAATTATTTGTTATTTTTCTGAAATTCAAATTTAACTGGATGTCCTATACTTTATCTGCTAACATACTTGGGGGGAACATGCTAAAATGTTGATTTACCAGTTCGGTATTCTAATTCTGTCAGTCAGAAAGTGGGTCACATGATCCTTCAGGTGATTTCAGGGCTGCTTGTTCTAAAGACAACACTTTGAGAGATGCTGGGAAAGCTTGGACAATGCTGACTAGAGAATGAAACATTTCAGGACAGGACACCTGGGGGGAGAGAAGGGCAGTAGTACAGCCCTGGTGAGCCTGGGGGACGCTAGAGGACCTGATCCTTGTGTGGGAGCAGAGATAGCTCTGAGTGCTGGGACCCCAGCATGCCAACAAGAGAAGACACTCATGGAGCCCCCCTGTTGTGCCATTTAGCCATCCCAACAACCACGTGAGGAAGATTACTATCATTATCTCCATCTCATTAGATGAGGAAATAAAAGCTCAGGATTAATTAACTTGCCAAAGGTCATACAGCATATTGGTAGTGCTTAGGGGAGCCAGGGTTTGATCTAAGACCAATTGCTTTCCAAGTTCACATTCTGAACCAGTCTTATGCAACAACAGAAGGTTTGAGGAATTTTGCCAATCTATTTTTTTTCCATTCAAAGCCTTCTTCAAAATGCTAACTTACCTCAAGTGTACTCAGGAATGTGACTTCTGCCCTCTGGAAGGGTTCAAAGATCTCTACAAATGAGTAATAGGCAAAGGGCCTGGGCATTTGCAAAAAGCCTAAAGATTCGAGCTGCCAAAAAATTTGGAGGACTATTAGGTATTAAGGAAAGCTTTTTGGTCCAGAAGGCTCAGTCACAGCCAGAGCCATTATCCTGAAGAAACCCTCTTTTGGAGAATAGACCAATAATTGTCACATCAGATGACCCAAGACAGCTGAATAGACTCTGGAAGAGGATGTTAGGTGAGACCACTAATTACAAGAAATGGGTTGATAAAAGAATTGGAGCCGATTCAACTAGAAAAGAGACAGCTCAAGGAAAGCATGGCTGAGGCTTTCTAACATCTGCAGAGCTAGTAGGGAGAAAAGGCAGTGAACAAGGACAGACATCAGTTGGAAAAGGATTTGATTCAATAAATATGTCGTAGATTGCTTATTATTCCAAATCTTCACTGCCTTTGTCTGGGTTGTCTTGCTCCCTGCCTTGTCTGTCCTTCCTTGTGGGATGAATTGTGTGAATTGTGTTGACCGGGGAAAAGTGGAAACTCTAACAGCCAGTATGTGATTCTCCACGGCCTCTTTTCGTTTGCCGTGAGACTGGAAATGTCCCAGGGAGGGACTTCTCCCTCAGCCAGGATCTCAGAGGAAATCAATGTAAGAGCAAGGCAAAGCTGATCTGCGACAGACACATAATGTAAGTGAAAAGTAAGCCTGACATTTTAGGGCCATTAGTTGCTTAGCTGTCCTGACCAATAAAAATAAGAAAGCACTCTCTAAAAATTGGAGTTGTACAAGGATGGAAAGGACTACTGAAGAAGCGTTGAGTTCCCTAGACTGGAAGTAATCCAACAGAGAAGAGAGCTTTAAGACCACTTTGGAAAACGTATATGAAAAAAAAAAAAAAGTCAGGGAGAGAGATGGATTTTAATTTTGGCTGAGTAGTTGGACCTTAATCTCCTTTCCATATCTGAGCTTCTCTGCTATATTAACAGGAAGTAAGTAAAAGGAGGTGCAAAATGAGCAAGGCCAATTTTGTACATCAATGCTTTAGGCTCACTTGAAGAGGAAGAAAACAGTGACATTAGGGTAGATTAATCTCAGATTGTGGTTACTGAAACTTAGAGTATTAACTTATACTTGTTTGAGAACAGGCTTCTGGAATGTAACTAAAAGGAGAGTTAAATATTTATATGGTTTGAGATTAACCATAAAAGACATGCAGGGGAGGATCAGAACACAAGAATAGCTAGGGAAAGTGTAATTCAGTCATTACCACGAGTCTCTCCCCAGAACTCTTCTGTTAGATGTGCTCTGCCAACCCACACAACTGGCCAGAGATCAGAGAGGACAGGGCCACAGAGTGGGATACAACCATTCCATCCAATCCACAGTACCCAGAGAAATACCCAGTCAGTATCACTCTCTTCTTCTCTCTTTTCTTTCCTGTTTATTCCCTTCATAATTTCCTAAGCTTTTCCCTCTTCTTCTACCCTTCCATTTACCGAAACCTCTTTACTTTATCTCTCTTAATAATCTGATCTCTCATCATTTTATCATCTCCCAGTGATCTATTCTTGTTTCCATCTACTCATTTATATAAGTCATCAGTGAGAAAGTTTAGAATGAAAAGGGTAAAAACATATCAGAATTATAAAATGAAGGAACATTTTATGCACAAAATGAAGTAATCAGCATGTCATGGTGTGTGTACTACATGCAAGCAAGCATGGCTTGTGGAAGAAAGAGATGTAGTCTAAACTTCAGCTCCATTGCTTATGACCTGGGTGACCTTGAACAAGTTACTTAACCTCTCAGTGTCCTCAGTTTCCTAATCTTTAAAAATGAGGCTAATAGCTACCTGGCAGTGTTGTAGAGATTAAATAACATAAAATAATGTTATAGTGCTAACACATAATGGGCACCAGGTAAAATGTCAATATCATATAGGTTACATAACATTTTAGTTCATCTTGGACCTGAATTTATAATTTCATCTCAGTTTAAATGCATTAAAAGCTGGGACCATTTTCTGTTGGTATTTTTCAGTGTCTACAATTTTGCTGGGCACAGGAAGGTATAATAAATACTCTAAAACATGGGACCAAAATCTACTCCCAGGCAAATTCTATATTATTTTTAACATGTATGTTATGGTCTAAATATTTGTGCCTCCCTAAGTCCTATGTTAGAGCCTTAACTCCTAGTGTGAAGGTATTTGGATGCAGAGCCTTTGGA
Source organism: Microcebus murinus (assembly GCF_040939455.1). Taxonomy (NCBI): domain Eukaryota; kingdom Metazoa; phylum Chordata; class Mammalia; order Primates; family Cheirogaleidae; genus Microcebus; species Microcebus murinus. The sequence continues at coordinate 45,284,980 of NC_134111.1, read as the reverse complement.
GGTGATTAGGTTTAGATTAGGACATAAGGGTGAGGCCCCATGATGGAATTAGTGTCCTCATAAGAAGAGGAAGAAAAACCAGAGGATTCTCTCTTCACTGTGTGAGGGCACAGCAAGAAAGTCACTGCAGGCTAAGAAAAGGGCTCTCACCAGAAACTGAATCTGTTGGCACCTTTTGAACTTCCCAGCCTCTAGAACTGTGCAAATATAATTCCTGTCATTTAAGCCAGCTAGTATAGGATATTTTGTGATAGCAGCTTGAGCTGACAAAGAATGTGTATATTTGTAATCACCCTCTAGTTTTGCACTCAGCAGCTCTCATATTAAGACAACTGAGTGAAATTCAGGGAGATACTGCCTTAGTATACAGGATTTGTAGTGTCAATAATATTTTGTTATGACCCAAGTCCTAAACATAAGAAAGAGAATAGACATGATCCCCGTCTTTAAGAATTTTACATTCCAAATGAAGTAGGGCATTTAGGCAGATCCTTTCTTCTCCCTACCAAATAGTCATTCCTCCATCTTTCTGGCTAATAGAACTTAAGATTGTTTGAACTGCCAGTGTACCCACCCCTAGGCAATGTCTCACAATGGTCTAAGGCAATCATGAGAATCTTGTTTTCTGCATTCCCAGTCTCCTTTAAAGTTTGTAGTGGCCTTGAGATGTAAGGAGAAATCACTAAGCGAGTTTCTGCGAAAGCATTTGCTTTTCTGACCAAAAGAGACAGATAGGGCTGGCAGCCCCTGCCTCCATCCTGTCCTGGCTTGAACATGCACGTACTGCTGGCCAATAACAGCCACTGTGCGACCCTGTTATGACAACCAGGAGAAAGGAAAACCAACATGCTAAAAAAAAAGTGGAACAGAAATATAAAAAGAGATGAAAGTTATTGATTATATTGCTGAATAACTGAACCAAAGGCAGCAACCACCTACTTCTAGACTTGTTACATGAGAAAATAAACCTCTATTTAAATCATTATTAGTAATATTTTTTATAAGTTAAAGCCAAATAGAGTTCTAACAAATACCAGATAAAAGGATAATATATAGTAGAATTTCTGCTGCTGTGAAATTTCAGGACAAATAAGCAGTAGAGTGAAATATCATTGGTGTGGAAAAAAAATGGAAAAGGGAAAAGTTTTTCTGAGAAGCTCTTTCTCATAAGAACACAATTTATTTGAGCAAATAAACTCTTCATATTGCTAAGAAATGATAAGCAAAGAACAGCTGTCAGTGGGACTTTATAGGAAAACATTTTGATTTTCAATATTTAGAATATTCTTAAACTAGATACATTAGGGAACAAAAAACTATATTTTAATACTAAAAGGGGAAGGAAAATATAATACATACATCTTAAAACACAGAGAACGCTAGACATATATGGCTATCTGATGATAAAAAAGTTATTTGGGGGAAAATTTTTATAGTAAATATTAGTTATACAATGTTGTCAATTAAAGCACACAGTTTCACCAGCTGTCTCCACATTTGTCAATATCATGTGTTGAGATACTTAAAGGAAACTAAGCATTAGTATATTCCATTTAACTTTTAAAAAATTTGACTGCAGTCTGATTTCTTATTCCTAACTGATCACAGCCCCACCCCCAAATCACTTTGTGTTCCCATGCTAATTTGATTGTTTTGGAGTGTGTACCTTCCTGTTAATGTCTACTAAGACATTATTTGCCTCAGGATTAATTTAGCAATCTTCTTTGCTTTTCATTTTCATAAATATCTGAGTTTTATGCTTCTAAGCCTATGAAAAACTTTTAATACAAGCAGTCATACCTACAAAATTTTTTTCATGGAGGCATTTGATCATAGTTGGCAGTTTATATACCTTTTCTGTTGACTTCTTTAAAAACTAGCTTTCCTGTGTTTGTAATACTTATTGGTCATTACAAAATTTTCCAACTCAGATAACATTTTGTGATTTGGTGTATTCAGAGGGATCAAAGCCAAATACAGATGTACCAAAGACATTTCTTTAACATGCCTATTTAGTCACAGTAGCAGTTTGGATTGTGCAACTAACCAATGTATAAATGTGTTCATCTTTCTGAAATATGTCCCACAGAATTCTGACATAGAACAATTTGTCTTAAATGATCAAATATCAATTTTAATAGTGGTGAGATGCATTTTCTAAATTGCCTTTACTGAAAACTATTATCAAGAAAATGTTTTGCATAGCTGTGAACATAATGAAATTCAGTTTCATTATGTAAGATCTTTTTTTAAAATATAGAGAAAGATATCTATCTATATGTAGATTTAAGATATATATAAATATAGTACTATTTTAAAGTAAATTTCAAATGATAATAGAATCTAAAATTATTGTAAAATAAAATGTTTGTTTAAAAAACGGTAACAGAGGAAACATAAACCAAGGCACCAAAGTTTTTTGTTTTGTTTTTTTCCTCCTGTTTTACAGACAGCCATTATATTCTCAGTCATAGCGAAAATTAGCTTCTCCTTCATCAGCTTAGACGAGCTATGAAGGCAGGGATGGACTGGTCATGTTCACCCCAATATTCCCAGCATCTAGCACAGAGTCTGGCACATATTGGCACCCCACAAATATTTGTAGAATTAATAATAGTATTCCCTGCTTCAAAACCTACAGTGGTTCCCCATTGTCTAATAATTCAGCACAAATTCCTCACCCAGCATCTAGGTCTTCTTTATACATACCCTTCCCCAGCCCAACCAGAATAAAACAAATCATGCCTACAACATACATTAAGTTTTTTGGATATAAAGCATGCCTTGTGCAAAATCCTAACTTTCCACTTCACCCCTCCCCAAAAGATTTGCATTACCTTCCTTTTGTAAAAAGACTCTTGTCTTTCTAGCCAACAGGATTTCTTTCCTTTGTACATTTGTGCATATCTCTTATGACACTTGACGTATTTTGGTTTTGATTATATGTACAATATCTCTTATGACACTTGACGTATTTTGGTTTTGATTATATGTACAGTGTATTTGTATTCATGTCTTATCCCTCATCTACACTGTAAGATCCTTGGGGAAAGGATGAATGAGTCGTTATATTACTTCCCACAGCACAGTGCACCTGGTGGGCATTTCATACCTGGCTTATGTATGTTTGGACCATTGAAGTTCATAGCTGCAAGAAGAAAGGTACTAACGGAAGACACATCTTATTAGAGTTGCATTATGTGGTAAGGACACAGCTTCTACATCAGCCTGAATGAGCTGAACCTTCACTCTGTTGCTCACTAGCTTTGTAGTCTTGAGTAAATCACATAATCTTCTAAGGCTGTTTCCTCATCTGTAACATGGTAGTAATATTACTTTAAAGGGCTTTTGTACCAATTGAGTGAGATAGGGTATACAAACTTCTTCATACATATAATAAGTAATCATTAATATTCATTTTATATCATTATTATCTGAACTTAAGGTATTTTATTTTTTTAATAGCTGATATGCTTGCTTTGCAATATTGGATTACAGATGAGAAAGCATCTCTGCACTGAGTAGCTCTCCATCAGCAAAGCAATAATAATAACCACATAATTTAGGGCCCAATATATTTTGCTTAGATAACTCAGAAAATTGCTGCAATTCTCCATTTAATCTGCAATAAGGAACTATGATAGGTTTCTTATCATAATATTGAATGTCCAATAAATTCCTCATTAGGTTATCATCAATGATTTTTTATAAATATCTCTGGTTACTCATTTCGTATTTATAAAACATACTAGTGAATTACTGCTCCACCGAAATGAACGGAAATTGAAATACCTAAGCCACTGTATATTAATTGCAAGATAGGGTCTTGCAGCTAGTCTAGTCCTAGTACAGGAGACCATCAGGAGCGCACGCATTAATTAACAGAGCACAAGAGCCAGGAGGGTACCACTCAAGGAACTTTCAAGATAATGTTACCATTTGCTTGATTTCAATTTAAATAATTTGAAGTTCTTATAACATTGGGTAGCTTTGAAAAGTAGGCTGTTTACACAAAGGGGGTAGGAAAGACATCTTTTTGGCATTTTGCAAAATGTTTCTTTTAAAGAACAAGTTCTTATAGGCCTGCACTGGTTAAAAAAACTTTATTAGATATAAAGCAGAAGCCTGTGCTTCTGGTGGTATTGTACCCAGAGGATTTCAGTTAAGTCACGTCTAAACTTTTAGACTATTTGAAATATACCCAGTTGGACAGTTAAGTGGATCCTCTCCAACTTAAAGTGGATAATTGTTATAAGAGAAAAAAATATATACAAGAAGAGTTATAGAAGAGACAAAAACATATTAAACTCTTTTCTAGTGTTCTCATTCTGATGATTTTTGGGAATTGTAGCTGAAGAAGTATGGTCCATTCCTGAAATTGGTTTCTTGTATAACACATTATTTTGAATGTCACTAATCAGCCCTTGGATTTCCTTAGAAGACCAAAGACCAAGATTGAAAAAGGAGTGAATGCCTATTTCAGTCTTAGAAATGAAGACATCGGCAGTGTAATGGAAGGCAAGTGAAAGATAAATACATTTGTTTTTCCATCTGTTATGACACAACTAAAACATTCTTTCCATTTTTTCCTTAATAACATGTTTCTTGGCAACAAGTGACAAAAATTCCTAATCCACCACATCTTTCATAATTCTTGGTTCTTTGAAAATGCAGAATACTGTTATTTAGATTTCTAGTACATAAAATCATTTTCAGAAAGAGTTACATGTATATAAAATAAAAGGATATATATATCATGCATATATAATAGACTAGTAATGAAGCATTCCGTTAAAGCCATAAGGATGTGTTATATATCAACTTTGGAAAATAATTAGACATTATCTGGTAAATTTGCTATAAATCATCAATTTCAATCATTTTTCCAAGAGATGCTCTTTTACATGCTCTTTAACAAGAAGCAAGTGTAAGAATGTCTGAGCAGCATTGTTTATAATCTCTCTTACATATACACACACCTGGAGATTTTTCAAATGCCCATCAAGAACAGAATGGATTAACACAATACAGTGTGAAAATTACAGCTGTGTGCCATAACATGTATAAATATCATGCACATAATGTTGAGCAAAAATTCAAGTAGCAAAATAATACACATTTAACACATTTCATTAATACATAAAGCTCAGAATATATGAAATTAACCAGTATTTTGTTTAGGCATACAAACGTGTGTGGCAAAAATCTAAGGAAAAGCAAGGGAATGATGAACACATAATTCAAAATTAGGACCTGAGATGATTCCACAGGAGATAATCAAAATAATATTTGTTTTCTTTAAGTAGATGGTAGGTACATGCTTGTTGATTACATTATGATTCTTTATATATTGCATGTATTTAATAAGTCTTTCTTTGAAACTGCTCTATATTTGGTAAAAACAGTAAAATAAAGGGAGCTAAACAATCATTGCCATTATTCTATCTAAGCAAAATATTTATAGAGTAATATAATCTTTCAGTCCTTCATAACTCATCCATTTGTGTGTGGTCTGGAACATTATTTCCTGAGGTCTATCACATTATGGCAGTATTTACTGTAAAAAAAAGATAAGATGGCAAAACTGGTAAGTCTGGTTCATTGTGGTGTGATACTACAAAGGTCAAATTCCATAAAGCACTCAACAGGCTGTCCCAGGTCTTTTGTGTTTGACAATGTTTAGAAATGAAAATTTTTTTGAAGACTCTCTCCTGGACATACTGTAAAATAAATTCATATAGGAGGATTCCTTTCTTATTTTGATCTGTCTTTTCATAAAATAGTTTATTATATACTTCTAGAATTATTTTTTAAAATCCAATCCAGCAGCCGAAATTCCACACACATTTAGTGTTTGTATGTCTTCCAATGCAATTAAATTATAAAACTCACAGTTCTTTTATTATATTAATGACATTTATTGTATCTTCTCATTTCACATTTTTGCTTCTGTCAAGAAACTTTAGTTAAGAATTGTTGGTCTAAAAGTCTTTTACTCTGAACAAAAGTTTACATAGTATTTATAAGAGAGACCCTTATTTTTACATCAAAATATCAATTTGGAGGTATTTTATGTAACTTTTTCTAGTTATAACTAAATGGGCATAATTATACTATTAAATATTATAAAGTATTATTTTGAAGAATTTTATGTATTAAAATACCACATACCAAGTTATTATACAATTATACCAAAATAGTAACAATCCTTTTTTTTTTGGAATTTTCATTATACTTAAAGTTATATTTAAAGCAGCGAAATGAACAAATATGATACCAACATAATGATATGTTGCTATCATTAAATGAAGCACTGTATTGACATAAATTGTATTCTCTTTTATCCCCTTGAGTCTATAGATTCCCGTGTTTCTCAATGTCATTATTGTAGAAATCGATGTGTTTGCTTTGATATGACATTGTGTTTCATGGCATCTTATACTTAAAGGAATCTCTATATGAGGTGAAATTAAAAACTTTGCCTTTAATATATTTGAAGATATTATAAAATTTACACGTGAAAACAAAACCTTATATCGCTTAACTTTTCCATATGTTACCCCTAGGTGAATGAAATAAAGACCAGGAAAGTAGAAACTGTTAAGGAATGCCTAAGGACAAGCTGAATGTGACACATTATTCACCCTTGGATTTCAAGGCAAAATCATTTTACAATTTCTGTGATGTAATTTATACAGCATGGGTTTTTGAGTCTGACAGTTCCGCTTTCACATTTCAGCTCTTTAGCTATGCATCCTTGAGCTTGTCACTGAGGTCTCCTCACCAAAAAGAATACATAGGGCTTTTGTGGAGACTAAATGAGATCATGGAGGAATAATTCCTGGCACAGAATTAGTACTCAGTAAATGTTCCCCCTGCTCCCACACCCAGCTGAAAGTGGAAGCGAAATTTTCTTAATATAAGAACATTAGGCCATTGCAAAGATAATAAGCTACCTCCTTATCTTTCAAAGTACTCCCCAGTGGTTTTTGTGAGATAAACCACAGACCTCAGCATCCCTGCAATCCTGTCTCCTCCTACTCATTTCATATATGTTTTCCTTTCCCCCTTTTTCATCCTTGGCGTTTAGGACAAGAGAAGGAAATAGTTGTTTCAGAAAATAGAAAAAATTTACAGTGGTGGAAGGAGCTGGAAGTTAATAAGTCATCATCATCATCATCATCGTCATTGTCATCAGAAAAAGTCAATATAAGACATGAGTTGTGAATAACATGCTTCCTATATGGAATGGCAATGCCGTCATGTAGTTTTGTAAGAGACCAAGGGAAACCTCACTGAACTGAACATTCAACCTGTATTTCTTTTATATCCATTTTGTGCTTATCATTATGGAAGGCCTTAGAGTGGGTACTAGTTTCTGAAGACAGAACCAGATATAGAAGAAACTTAATATAACATTATATTTCTACATGTATACATAAGGTAAATTTCTCTCTCAAATCCCTATTATACTAAGTAGTAATAACTAAATCTCCATAAATCCAGGGACTTCCCCTATTTTACTAGGAATGCAGCTACATTCCATAAGTACTCCCTAGTACAAGTATGGGATGGGAGCGGTAGGATGTATTTGTGTGAGACAATTGGTGTTAGGTCATCACAGGTATCCAGGCAGTTGTGTACTGACACTGCATCCTGGTCACAGTGGGCCATTTGGTTGTGATCCACACAGGTTAATTTTATTTCATGTTAACACACAAGGTTTCAGGTTTCCCAGTTATTTGTCCTTCATCTAAAATAAGGATTTTTTAAAAATAAATGACCAGATAGTAAATATCTTAGGCTTTGTGAACCATATATCTCTGTCACAACTACTTACCTCTGCTATTGATGCTTCAAAGCAGCCACAGACAATAGGTAAATAAGTAGACATGTCACTCTTCCAGTAACACTTACTTTACTAAAACATATGGATCCAAACCATTCCCACCTGCATTGAAGAACTTTGTTTTGGCTAAGTCTTTCTGGGGACTGTGGAGTTGTCCAAGGCCTGTCTGCCCCAGGACCCTATTTAGAAATGTTTTCTGTTCTTAACACTGGGCAAAGAATAACCCTGGGGTCTTAACTGCTGTCCAGAGTAGGGCCTATGAGCCCAGCTTCCCTTTTGTTCTCAGAGTCCCCTCACTAGTCTGGTTTCAGTGGTCAAATTCACATTACTCAACATCTTATTCTATGTGAATGGCAGTTCTTGTAGTTGTGCAATATGGTGTTCCAGCGTGGTAAGGGCTACAGGGCCTTCTTCTTAAGTAGAAGAAGGCCCTGTAGCCCAATGCCCAAGGCCCAACTCACCACCATCCTATCCTGACAATCTTCTCTTTCTCCATTCTGCACAAATATTATCAAGACTTGGAGTGGGAATAGAAAGATGTCTTAGTCTGAAAACATATTCTTCAAAATATATGGTTGTGGCATATATTTTGTGTAGAGTCCTTCAAGGCTTAGACCTACAAAATTCCAATAAATTCAAGCTTTTACACTTCAAAAGCTTTCTCTTTATAAATAGGGAGTATACAAAGGGTATACAGATGTAAAAGGTGCTTCTGTTTGTGTTGAGACACCAAACTGTCTAGATGAAATAGTTACATAAAAAACTTCCCCAAAACTTAGTGGTTTAAAATAACAAATTAATATTTTTCATGATTTTGTGGGTTGACCGGGTGGTTCTTCTGCCAGTATTTGCCTGGACTCTGTCAAGTTTGCATTGAGCTGGCAGTTGGCTGGGGTCTGAGCTCAGCAAGCACATCTGGGCAAGCTGGGCCTCTCTCTCCACGTCGTCTTTCATTCATCCCAGGCTTCTTCACGATGTGGTAGTTTCAGGGCAACATTCCAAGGGAGTGAAAAGCAGAAGGTGAAAAATCTCTTAAGGCCTAGCCTTGGAAGTCACACAATATCACTGCTACCATATTCTACTGGTCAAAGCAGGTTGCACGCCTACTCTTGATTAGAATGGTAAGGAAACAAGATTTACCCTTGATGGAAGAGCAGCAAGTCACATTGCAGAAAGACGTGCTTACTGTGGTGGGAGGAATCTACAGCCATGTTTTACAATCCACCACATACCCAAGAGCCAGGTTGTAGCCGAGGGCAACCTTCATGGTGGTCATCTGATGGTAAGTGGCTATAAGAGGATGGGGTTGATAGCTGCTTGGACAGCGGGTTGTATAGGTTGTGCCCCATATAAAGGTACCTTATAAAAGGGGAAATAGGGCTGAAATGCAGCTGAGGTTCCGTTCAGCCAGCTGGATGCCCTGAAGGGGATTTGTTTCCACTAGGAGGAAGGGTCATCCACTTGCTAAGCTGCATGCCCGGGGACTCTCTCTGTCCAGGGGGGATGTTTCCTAATTCACACAAAGCATTGTTTAGGCCAGTGGAGGCCCTGCTGGATACCAACTTTCTGTGAAGCAAATATACACTGGATCTTAATGAAGGCTAAGATTTTTAACTGCAAAGTTTAGGTAGTTAATGCCAAAGCTGTATAGTGTTTGCGGTGGGAGGAGAAAGTGAGAGGGAAAGAAATTGGATTGGATGTTGTTCCTGGCATAGTCCCTCTGCTCCTATACACTCTTGGGAGTGATGCTACTTCCTCAGACCCTGAGGGGAGTGTGTCCCCAAAGATTCTCCCTGGGCCTTTAGAGGATGCCCTACATAGATGATGTTTTTTGCCCTCACATCCTCCCTTTCTTTATCATTCCCAAGCCCTTTAACTCCTTTCCCATTGCAATCTCCCCGTCTCCACTCCCCTTTTATTTGTTATCTACTAGCTCTTCTAATAGAAATAAATTTCCTCCCCCAGCAGTGACTTGATGTCTGCACTCCGAATGTCACCAGCATGTCAGGGAAGGGAGAGGGCTGTGACCTTAGGTCTGTGAACTGGGTTGGGAATTCAGAATAGGTACGCTCTGATTCTGTGATCAGGGAGGAGGTATGTCGAAGGGATCCTACCTTGGACAGCAAATGAATTTTCTCCTAGTAAATTGAAAATAAAATACATAAAGATACTGAAAAAGTTTAATTTCCTTCAAAATTCCCCTACTGACATGCATGAAAAAAATCAATATTTCTCTTTTTAACTTAATTAGAATGATGCAATTTATTTTGGCCTAATCTCTCAAATCTGTTAGGCTAAAAGAACATCTTTATCCACTATGGCTTGAGTTCCTTCACAAATTATCATAACTTGTCTGGCAATGAATGATACCATGTCTAGGTAGCATCTCTTGGCAATTCTTACTTCATATTTTGGAGTCAGGAGGGGGCGAGGACCAATGGAGAAAGGAAATTTACTTTGTGCCACTGCACTGGAATTAATAAATATCAAGGTGCTTTGAACTGATCCAGGAGTTTCAGTTGGCTGGCAGGGATTTGCAGAAGCAAAGAGAGGGAAGAAAATCATTTTAAGAGATACAAATACTTTCAGAGGTGTGAAACTGAGTGTGGTATGATCAGGAGAAAGTCAGAGATTTGAGTTTTCTGAAATAAGTGCGGTATTCTACTTCTATATTTCTAAAGTTATAAAATTTTAATTATAATGAGCATTCTTTACATAAAGGTCTTATAACTATATTAATATTCTTAGTATTCTTATTCTTACAAATACAAAATGATAAATTGTTAATTTATTTTATTCTACTTGTTTCTGTGAGATGATGCCTCTAATGATATTGTCATGCTTTAGGATCTGGATAATTGGCATAAGGTTGCTTAATCAAAGTCAGAAGAAGGCTGGGTACGGTGGCTCATGCCTGTAATCCTAGAACTATGGGATGCCAAGGTGGGTGGATTGTTTTAGCTCGTGAGTTCGAGACCAGCCTGAGCAAGAGCGAGACCTCATCTCTACTAAAAATAGAAAGAAATTAATGGGCCAACTAAAAATATATAGAAAAAATTAGCTGGGCATGGTGGCCCGTGCCTGTAGTCCCAGCTACTAGGGAGGCTGAGGCAGGAGAATCGCTTGAGCCCAGGAGTTTGAGGTTGTTGTGAGTTAGGCTGACACCATGGCACTCTAGCCCAGGCAACAGAGTAAGACTCTGTCTCAAAAAAAAAAAAAAGTCAGAAGAAAATCATTAGAAATGTTTCAAAGAATATGATCATGACAGCACTGCTTGCAATAGCAAAATTTGAAAGTAATCTTCGTTGCACAAGAATACAAAACTATTAAAATATATTCCTACAAAGGGATAATATGTAACCATTAAAAATAATGCTGTAAAAATGAATTTATTGACATGGAATGATACATTAAGTAGAAAACTGGCTACAAAACAAGTCTCAAAAATGATCTAGTTTTTATTCTACAAACACATCTCTGTCTTCCTCTATATTTCCCATGATACTCTCCATCTTTTTCAATTAAAAAAAAGTCTGGAAAGCTGTATGATAGAAAGGGTCTGATAGGACTGATTCATCTTGGTATGAGTAATTCTAGGTATTTCAAAACTAATTCCTTTTAGTTTTTTATATTTTCTGATTTTTCTTTAATGAATATTAATTGCTTTGCAATTTAAAACAATAATTTTACAAAAAAGAGAAATCAATTTAGGGAAAGATTGAGTCAGGAATACTTGAAGTACATCACTGAGGTCAACATCATGCAAGACTATCACCATATTTTCCCACAAAATAGTCTTTGGTGCCTCTGTCAGAATTTAGGGCTAGCTAGATTGAATATTAGTCTGACTCAGCATGGCATTTCCTTTTGCTCTTTTGCTAATGCTTAAAAGCTTGAAACTCTGTACTCTATTCAATACATTTCATCAAATATTTATTGAGCACCTACTATGTGCCAAGCATTAAGGATATAAGATTAACAAGACATAGTTCTGTTGCAATTTAAGTCAATAAGTGCCCTCATAATACTGTGTTCTGCTTTGAAAATCTGTAGTGTTTGTTGTGATAATATTCTACAGGGAAAATATTCATACAAAACAATATCTAAGAAAATTCATACTAAAAAATATCTATCTTCTTACTGTTTAACTCTTGTAATATTTTAAGCATAAGTAGGATTACGCTGAATCATTATTTTAAAAAATTCACATATTTGTGGCTCTTCACTATAATACCACCTCTATTCTCCACTCAAATCAACATTTCAATTCAACATATTTTAGTAGAAATTATTTCAATCTGTTTAGCCTTTGAGCCAAAGGCTCTTAATTTGAATTGAGATCCTGACTAAAGACTCCAGTTCTCTAATAAGGCAAAACTGTTTTTTTGTTTTTTTTTTTGAGACAGAGTCTCACTTTGTTGCCCAGGCTAGAGTGAGTGCCGTGGCGTCAGCCTAGCTCACAGCAACCTCAAACTCCTGGGCTCGAGTGATCCTTCTGCCTCAGCCTCCCGGGTAGCTGGGACTACAGGCATGCGCCACCATGCCCGGCTAATTTTTTTATATATATATCAGTTGGCCAATTAATTTCTTTCTATTTATAGTAGAGACGGGGTCTCGCTCTTGCTCAGGCTGGTTTTGAACTCCTGACCTTGAGCAATCCGCCCGCCTCGGCCTCCCAAGAGCTAGGATTACAGGCGTGAGCCACAGCGCCCGGCCGGCAAAACTGTTTTTAAAGGCTAAATCAGGAAGTTCGTTTCAAACTAAAGTTGCTAAACCCTGGGTAACCAATAATTAACGAACCAAAATTGTTGAACTAAGTTGAACTTAGTAACTCTGTACAAATGTGCTTATTACATTATATATTACAATTGTTTTTCTTCATCTTTTTGCTCATTAATTATTATTGCTATATCCAGAAGATGTTTTTTATTTGTTTCCCCCCCCAAAAAATTCTCTTGGCATGGAGTTTACATGAATCTGAGTGTAAAGGAACCTGGTGATCATCCTGTACCACTATTTTATTTTGTAGAAGAGAAAATTTGAGTCAGAAGTAAAGTAATTTGTAGGAGTGTAGTTGCTTTTCATAGGTATGTGAAAACTGGTAGTTATTGTTGTTAGAAACTTGCCCTTCAGATAACCAGTCCATTGATCTTACTTGTCCTGGATTAGTTCTCCTACTGTTGGGTTAAACCATTCTTTGGGCCTGTAATTTGCTCAAGACACTATGCATATTGCTTTTTCTTTCATGATATTTGGTGGATCAATTTACTCATTTAACAGATATGTAATGAGTACCTATTATGTGTCAGGTACTGGTCGTGGCATTAATTCAAATTGTAACAGAAATTATTAAACAGTGAGTATGTTTCAAAACCATACGTATATGAACATTTTGTGGCTCATTCTGTGTGTGTGCACATATATATATATATATGAAGAGAGAGAGGAAGGGAGAGTGTGTACTTTTTTCCCTTTCTTTCCTGTGTAAAATCTGCCAAATTTTCTATCTTAACTGCTATTATGTGCCAAACATGTACTATTAAAATTAGCTTGTTTCTGAGAAGCGTGTCTACACTAAGGCTCCTGGGTTTTATTTTATGATGAAATGCTAATTTTTCCTTTATAAAAAAAATTCTTTATTTCATAATTTTGAATAGGATCGTACTTTCAGAGTTGTGCATCTGATTAGATTTGGGGAATTAAACATTTCAGCATAATAATATTTTTTCCTAGGCCTGCAGCATTTTCATCTTATTGTGAAGTAGAAAAACTCTTATTAATTTTAAGGCTTTGGTTTCAGAATGATATGCAAGAGTACAACTCGTGTTATATGAAATAGTATAGGTTGAGCATCCCTGATTTGGGAAGACCCAAAATCTGAAATGCTCCAAAATTCAAAACTTTTTGAGTGCCAACATGACAACATAAGTGGAAAATTCCACACAAAGCTACTTAACACAAACTTTGTTTCATACATAAAATTATTAAAAATATTATATGAAATTATCTTCAGCCTATGTGTATAAGGTATATATGAATCATAAATTTTGTTTTAGACTTTGGTCTTATCCCCAAGAGATCTCATTATATATATGTAAATATTTCAAAATCTGAAAAAAAATTCAAAATCCAAAACATTTCTGGTCCCAAGCATTTCAAACAAGGGATACTCAACCTGTACAAGTAATGCAAGACTTAGAAATACCACTTCCTTCTTTAAATTATCTGTCTCCATTGTAAAACTGACAGTCAATTTTTAGTACTCCTGGTCATTTTTATATTTCTTCTGTTCTCTTTTTCACTCCTCAGACAGCATTTTGGTCCTATGTCCTTGCTCTCTCTTTTTATAGGTCTGCCCTAGCTTCTCATTTCAGTTGTTATTTAATGTTACTAGTCTTGCTGTCAATGCATCCCAGTCTTTGGATTCCAGATTGCTATTCTATATCCATCTGCTCTGTCCTGATTGTCAGGGAAAATTGTTGCTCTCCGCCTGATGGGACATCAAAGCTCTGACAATCTTTGGCTCCTGCCTCATTCAGAGATGGGTAGTATATGACAAAGGATACAGACTTTTTGGCTGTACATTTAGTGTATCTCCCCAAATTTCCAAAGACTAACACTAACCTCCATTTAGAGGCAAACAGCAAAGAAAGTTGCAGGACCACCAAAAAAGAGAAGGGAATCTGAGGAGTTAGTGTTTTCAGTTCTGTACGTAAGGACAAACATTACCAAGTGAGTGTGGTACTATAAACAAGTATCTCCTGAACTGTTTTTATAGGGGAGAGGAGGCTTAAAATTGCTTGTGGGTACTGATATTAAAATATTACAAACACATAAAGTTTCCTTGATGTTTGCAAAAAAGCCACAATATACGAACAAAGAATTACCCAACTAATGCCTTAAACCTAATTCATAGTATCACAGTGTCATAGTATAAAATAGTACTATGGATGCCAAAATCAATGTCTTAAGACTAGCCAAGTACTAAAGGTACACTTGTTTATACTGCACTAACCAGTATTTCAAACCTTATTTTTAGGTCACACATAACACTAACAAACCAGTAAATAAGCACCATAAGATTATGGGTAAAAATGTAGGAGGAAGGCCACAGCAAAAATTTATAGGAAAACCTGCCACCGTATAATTAAAGATGCCACCAAAAAGTTTTTAGCTATTTTTCGATTTATATTCCTATGTACTTTTGAGATGGAGCCAAATAAATGAGCTCAGAGAAAGGTATAAAGGCCATTTTAGGTCCCAGTCTTGGGTGTGTCAGTGTTTGTCGTAACAGCAGAAGGCAGGCTGGAACAGAAAGTTGTAAATACCATAAAAGGAAAAAATAGTGTTAAAAAATTTTTTTTTCTCTTAAAAATAACGGCAAAAAAATCCACCATCTTTCTAGAGTGTGCGTTCTCACCTTCCAGAATAGATATTGAGCTTTTAAACAAACCTACCGGAGAAGCAAGCCCTCTCTAGAAAACCACAATCTTTTCCCAAACAAGGACAGCGGGGTTCTTTCTATAGTCGCGGTTTCCCCTTCTCATCTGGGAATTGGTTTGCCTTTCCATAGCCGCCCGGCAAGGGGATTGGGGGTTGGGGGGTGCGCGCCAAATTGGCGAGGCTCCGCCAAATCCCAGGGACTCTCCTTTGGAAGACAGAGGCTCCTCCTTTGGACGTGAGGCGCCCCGGCCTGAGCCCGCGCTCACAGAAACGGAAACCACTAGCTGCGCTCAAGTCAGTCAAGTGATGAAATCAAGACTACATGGGAAGGAAGCTCGCAAACCTAACTGGTGACAGAGGCTGCTGAACTCTGCCCGAGGAAACTACTCGAGCCAACAGTTGCTGCCCCCATGAAGTGGTCCTCGGGGGTGCCGGGCCTCTCAGTCTCCCGGCAGCGCACCCCTTCATTTTGGCGAACCGACGAGGAAGGGAAGCGCGTGAAGGAAATCTAGATCTTCTGGTTCCCCGAGGACCCAGACTGTGTGTTCCGGATACAAGGTGACCAACTGCCACCAGGTCAGCGCAGGACTCCCCAGACGCAGCCGGGCGGGGAGGCGCGACTCCGCGCGGAGCGCCAGCCTCGCCGCCTGCGGAGGGAGCAGCCGCGCGGCTGGGACGCTCGGCCCGGACTGCGCCCTGCCCCGCGCGCGCCGCCGAGTTCTCACCTGGAGCGCTCAGGTAGGGCTTGGGCGGGGCTGGAAGCTGGCGCGCAGGCGCGGGACCGGGGCCTCGCCCCTGCCGACGTCGCAGGCTGAAGCTCACCTGGGAGACTCTAGGAGGAAGCCGCGCTTGGGTTCGGCCTCTCCTGGCAACGCGGGAGGCCCAGCGGGAAGGCAGGAGGCGGCGGCGGAGGAGGAGCTCGACTGAGCGGCAACTGTAGCGACAGCAACCGGAGTCGCCGCCGCCACCACCTGCACCTGGCGCCCGGCACAAGTCCAGCGCCCGCCCGGCCGCCGCTTCCCGCCGCCCTGCCCAGCCCACCTGCCAGGTAAGCAGGCGGGCCGGCGGCGGGGGCCCAGGAACCCCTGGTCTGCGTCGGAGGGGGTGCTAGGACAGCCACGGAGGTGCACATTTGGGGGAGAGGGCTACAGTCCCGGCGGCCGGTTGGAGACGGTCTCGAGAGCAGTGTTTCAGTTGACCCCAGGAAGAGGCCAAAAGGGGCGCCCCGGGGGTAACCCGGTCATCCCTGTTGCCCGCGGTGTTCCCTGTCGGTCTCTGTAGGGTGGCCTCAAAGGAGCCAGACCCGGATCAAAGCCCTGGTGTCCCCGGACTTGTCTTTAGGAGGGTCACAGAGTGGGAGCCCTGGAGGGGGTTGGCCAGGCGCAAGGTGGCAGCGTTTTCACTCGGGCTAGCAGGTTGCCTGTCTCCTCCCACCCCTCTGCCGGAGGGGGCCATCCTGCGACAGGGACGGGCATGGCTTTGCCAGACAACTTTCCCAACCGGACCCCAGTCAGTTCTAGGCTGGAAACTGCGGCCGCCGAGCCATTTACATGGTTTCCGAGTGGTCTGGAAAGCACTCTGTGGTCGGGACGCGGTCATCTCTCTCTGTTTCGACCCTACACTTTTCCGGGTGCGCTCCCCTAGCCAGAGCTGCACCCACTTTCCGGTTTGATCGGGAAGAGTTCTTTAATTCGTGGCAGGAGGAAATCCAACTGCCACGCACCAACCCACACCATCTCCTTGAAGGACCTGTTGACTTAAGGACCTGTGTATCGCAGCTATGGTTTGCCTGTGGCATATGACTCAAAGGTTCGAAAAAACATTGTTCCAGGATCTGGCCACGTCTGAACTTGGGTGTGCCAGGCCCAAATTCCTCTCCCTGCCTAATTAGGCTTTTCTGAAGCCTAAGAGTTGAGGGTAAAACTGGCACTTACCTTAAGACTTTTATTTCCTTCTTTCTCAAACTCATCAAGAAACCGTATCTGTTTTTAGAACCCCATCGAGTAACCAGTTTTTCTAATTTTTAGAAAACGTTATTAAACTAACATAACTTGCTATAGAAGTTACACTACATAATGAAGACATTTACACTAAAATTCTGTGGTTCAAAAAATCAAAGTTACTACATTTTAACCTGAGAATTTTTGGTTATGGGAAATTTCTGTTGCTTCTTTTATTGTATAAATTTTTCTTTGAGTTGGTGGCCAAAATACATGAGGTTAAAGTCACATGCTACAATAAGTTTTTTTTAATTTAACTTTTAATATCTGAACTATGAAGAATCTAGCATGTTAAACATTCTGAGCAGTTTAATTGTATCAAGCATCTTTCTTTTTATAGTGCTTTAACCATTTTAACATAGACGTTCCTAATAACAAATAGCAATTCCCTTCTCTAGATTTGTTTAGTTCTACCTTTGCTAATTTTTAAAATATATTTTAAATTGCACATTTAACTTAAAATGCCTTAGGCAACACCTACAGATTTTTGTAAAAGGTGCAATTAAAAACTAAAAGCCAACCACAACATAACAAGATGTAATTATTAATTCAACTCAGGTTTCTCTGCTTTTCTCAAAAGATCCTCACCTGTCGTCTTATACTTATTTCCATACAGGGAAATAAATATGCCAAATACTGTTTAAATATTAGATGTAGAAGTTACCTGAATTTTGAATATTAATCTTCACTGGTTAGTGGGCACACACGTTATCTCTAGGAAGAAATGTAACATGTTTTCATTAGCTATAGTAACAGTATGCCCTAGTTAATCTCTCTGTAAAATAGGAAAATTAATACTTCCCTAGATTAAGATAACAAGGCCTTCAAAAAAATCAGGAATATTCTCTGGCTCTAGGATTCTGGGATCCCCTTCTCACTTCGGAGATTCAATTAACCTATCTAGTTTGTGATAAACTGAAGGCGAGAGGTATTCTAACTTCACTTCACCTGACAGGGTGTTGTCATTCCAGTGGTTTGGCTCATGGCTCCTGGAGCTTACTTTTTACCACCCACAGTCTCACTTATCATAAGGTATTTATCTTTTTTCTTCATATGGTTTATAAGGCCTT
Organism: Microcebus murinus; assembly: GCF_040939455.1. Lineage (NCBI taxonomy): Eukaryota > Metazoa > Chordata > Mammalia > Primates > Cheirogaleidae > Microcebus > Microcebus murinus. The sequence goes on along the minus strand of NC_134111.1, from coordinate 45,266,618 downwards.
TGTAATTGCAGAATAGTCAATTGTTCTTTCTCCAGTTCTGATTTACCTTAATTTCTACTTGTCCAAATTGATGCCTGACTCCATGGAAACTACTCAGTGAGGCCATCATGTTTTTCTTCAACTTGTGGAACATATGTGTATTAAAGATTCCATATTGTTTGAGATTTTTAATCCTTTCTTGGTATTTCAGAGACACAGTTAATTTTTTGAGTTACCATAAACCACATTATTTAGTCTTCTGATCTTTTATTATATTGGCTTAAGATATATTTTATGAGGCAGCAACCCAGTGTCTTTCCTCCTTTTGCCACACTTTAGATTTTTGGTTTCAAGCACATTTCCTTAACATCAATGTCTTTTAAACTTTTTTTGACTGCAATCCTCAGTAAGTAATGTATTCTCTGCCTCAACTCAGTATACTCTAGTGTGAGTGTCTATAAATGAAACAAGTTTCACAAAACAATACTTAATTTTATAACATGGATACTCTCGATAATTTTATTTTTTTTTTTAATATTGGTCTCAACACACTAGATTGCTTTTATGACTAATGTGCTTGAGCCTACAATGTGAAAATAAGCACTATCCTATTAAGTCTACATTTTTAAAAAGCTGATTTTGGCTGGGTGCGGTGGCTCACGCCTATAATTCTAGCACTCTGGGAGGATGAGGCGGGTGGATCGTTTTGAGCTCAGGAGTTTGAGACCTTGCTTCTACCAAAAATAGAAAAAATTAGCCGGGCACAGTGGCGCATGCCTGTAGTCCCAGTTACTTGGGAGGCTGAGGCAGAAGGATCACTTGAACCCAGGTGTCTGAGGTTGCTTTGAGTTAGGCTGATGCCACTGCACTGTAGCCCGGGCAACAGAGTAAGACTCTGTCTTAAAAAACACCAAGCAAACTGATTTTTCTATAAATTTTCTGTCTTATATACATTTATACAAACAGGAAAGAAAATCAAACTAGTATTTCATAAAATCATACTGTAATCCTAAGTAAACATTTATTGCAGGGCTTGAGGCTCTTGGACTTTGGTGCTAGATTCAAATCTTTCAACCATTAGGAATTACATGAAACCTCCTTGTATATAATTGTGTTTTAAATGAGTTCTCAGCATGCTGTAGTGTATTTAGGAACAGGAAAAACTAGAAGTGTTTTTCTGGAGGGATTTTGATATGGCGACCATTATCAAGTGAAAGTTTGAGAGAGAAAAATAATTCTGTCCAGCTCTATTCTAAACTCTTAAGTTTTATGACTGAGTTATAGTTCTGGGCAGAGTCTGAAAAATTTATTAGAGAAAACATAGCCCAGTTTATTTGGTTTGTATTCTGTTAATATTTTATATTTTTCTTTTTTATTATGAAACAAGTTTAAGAGAAATTATAGAAATCATACCCTCTATCACCCAAGAAAGACTAGATGGAAACATTAGACTAGATCCTTACATGATTTATAGGCAGAGAAGCTTTCAATTTTTACCTGCCTTTACGCTCTTGGTGGACGAAATTTTTCTCCTAAAGAAAATAGTATCATATTTAATATTTTGTAAATGATCAATGCCTCAATCATCTTCAGATGTATTCAGTTCTATGGCCCATAAAGTATAAAAATACATGTGGAATGACAGATCTTTTATAGGTATAAAATCTGATTGTGAAAGAAGGAGGTATTTTCAATTACCTGTCCAATTATGCATACAGTTAGTATCAGAATAATAAGTATTATGTAATTTTGGTAAATTTAATACAACTAATGTACTGTCAATGGCAACATTGAATTCAAACCAATTCCAGCAATGGCAAGAGACCAAAGTGCATTAAGTTACGGCAAAGCAAAGACAAGTAGCACTCTGGATTCTAGGTCATTAGTGACTACTAATGACTAGATGAAGATTCCTTGAGTCACTCTTTGAGTCAGGCTCATATTTTTTGGCTCTAAATAGCTATATGATTGCCTGCTGAATTTCTTTAAGTTGTCATAGTCACTGGAGATTATACATGTGTAAACCAGAACCTTCAGCCCATCCAAAAACCAAATGAACAAATAATCTGTTTCACTTCCTGTATTCTATCTATAGGTATTAGGACATTTGCCATTTCTTATCTACAATTCCGAAGTCAGCCTCTGAAAACCAAAAAGGTTTTTGTAGGTCATTTGTTAGCAAAACTTAAACTCATTTGGAGCAATGCCTAAGTGTACTGTCAGGAAGCTATCATGTATTTCACTTGGTGGAATGTGTCTTGCTACAGAAATAGTGCTGTTTGGTTATGTAATACTGCCCCAGGCCCTGATGGCCTATACTGTTTTACTGGGTACATGAACCAAGTCACCTTTCTAACATCCGAAAAATTCTGATTTTTTTTCTTTGTTTTTTTTTGTTTTTGTTTTTGTTTTAAGAGACAAGTTCTCTCTATGTTGCCCAGGCTGGCCCTGAACTCCTGGGCTCAAGTAATCCTCCCATCTCAGCATCTTGAGTAGCTGAAACTATAGGCATGTGCCTGGCAAATTCAGAAGTTTGAAACACATTTTTGCTTCAGGGATTCGGGGGAATTAACCATAGATCTGTACCACTATCCAGGTGTCATGTCAGATCCAGAGGCCATTTTTAACTCTTTTTCTTAACTTTTATAACTACTGTGCTATGAATATTTGTGTCCCTCCAAAATCCATATGTTGAAATTTAATCCCAGTGTGTTGGTATTATTAAGAGGTAATGGACTAAGTCCAGTCTATAACAAAATACCTTAGACTGCGTAATTTATAAACAACACAGTCTGGAGGCTGGGAAGTCCAAGACGAAGGCCCTTAGTCTATTTAATTTGGATTGCTGTCATTTCCATCTTATTACTTTGAATTCCATCCTATCTTCGACCTTTTGGTTCTGTTCCAAGATCTGGGTTTTACTTTTTAAAAGGGAAAAGTTAACTTTGTGATAGAAATGTCTTTGGGAGGTGATTAGGTCAGGAGGAACCTGGCTTTGTGTGCCCTTATAAAAGATTAACGTCCTATATATATATGTGGCCTGAAGAAGCTTTTTAACCTTTTGCCCTTCCTCCATGTGAAGACGCATAGAAGGCCATCTACGAGAAATGGGTTTCACCAGACCTTGAATCTGCCAGCACCTTCATCTTGGACTTCCCAGCCTCCAGACTGTGTGGCTTGTAAATTATGCAGTCTAAGGTATTTTGTTATAGAATGGGCTAACAACAACCATCAGATCCCTGAATCTGATTAACATTTGACACTTCTTCCCCCTACCCTCAAATTCCTCTCCCACTTCTACTGCCCAAGCTCAGGGTCTTATCAACTCTTGACTGGGCTACTATAGCTACCTCCTATCTGACATCCAACAGCTGTCTTGTCATCGTCAAATCTTTCCTCTGGAGGATGATGGTGAGGATCTTTCAAAAAATGTAAATTCTCTCTCCTGAGCAAAATCTTTCCACAACTTTCTGTTGCTCACAGGATAGAACCCACAACCCTTAAAGTGGTCCCACAGGATCTGACCCTTGCTTAACTCTGGATTGATAACTCCATAAACCAAAATTTCATATTCCAGCTAGAGACTTCAATGATTTTTTCTGTGTGCTTTTCTTTTGCACTTCCCTCTGCTGAGAGGACTTTCCCTTCTATCTTTACTTTTGCCTATAACTGTTAATGGTTCTTAAGAGTCAGCAAAGATCTTGGCCTAAGAGGCCTCCCCCACCCACCCACACCTCCACATACACCTGAGCTGGGTGTGGTGTCCTGTGTTTACTTGAATCCTTTGCTTTACACATGTGGTATAAATAAAGTCTGCTTTCGCTCCTATCTGTATATACATATATGTGTGTGTGTACATATTTTAGATTATTTGCAAAGCATGCAAAATTTCCCTTTCCAGTAAGCCTTTTGTGGAATAAAAATGTTGGAGTAAAGTGTCGCAGGAAGGGGAGAGGCATTGTCGGGCAGTATAAGTCAATTTGCTTTTGTTAATGGGAAGTGACCAAAGAAATTGGGAGGTAGGAAACTTGTTTCACGGCACTTAGTCTGTTTAATTTGGATTGCTGTTATTTCCATCTTATTACTTTGAATTCCGTCTTATCTTTGACCTTTTGGTTCTGTTCCAAGATCTGGGTTTTACTGTTTAAAAGGGAAAAGTTAACTTTGTGATTGAAATGTCTTGCAGCTTTTGTTTATAAATATTCCAAAATTGAGTCCATTACTATTGAGGAGCTGAGTGGGGCAGTCTTACTTAAAGAATATAATTTAGTTTGACTAGACCATAAACCAACCAAACAAACAAACAAAAATCAAAGATAGCAAAATAAAATCAGGGAAAATATTCCTTGGTGTAAGCCATCCTCCTCTTATCTCACTAGGTAGTCCTTTGTCAAGTTCTGTCAATTTTACCCCCTAAATATTTCTCAAATCCATCTACTTTTAGCTGTTCCTATTACCACCACCATCTCTTGCCTGTAATTTTGCCATGTGCTCCTATTTGTCTATCTGAACCCTTTCTGGCTTCTTTCTACTTGGTTCCCCACAGTACACCTGGAGTGATGATTCAAAACATTTGCTCACGTTGCCCTGTGCCCAAAGCCTTTCATTGCCCTCAGGGTAGGCAAACTCCTTAACATGCCTAAAGGCCTGGTGTGAGTTGGCTCCTGTCAAGCACACACCACAATCCTTACTCTGCTCCACTAGCCTTTTTTGTTACCATGTTCCTCCTGCCTCTAGGTCTTTGCAAGTGTTCTCCCTGCCTAGGAAGTTCTTCCCTCTGTTTTGGCCTATCTAGTTAATGCTCACTTTTCAAATTCTAGTTTGAGCTCCTACTTTTTCTGCACTAATAACATGGAATTTTTCAGCTGTCTCACCAGCCCCTACCCATCCACTCCCCAACTATGGGTTAGAGCGTAAAGGCTATAGTCTAAAGAAATAAAGTCCTTAGTACCCGGGAGTGTTAACTTTTAAAAAAATTAAAGTTTCCTCATAAAAGGGGAAGACTTTAATATATGGCCCACATTTTAAAAATTATATTTTAGTTATTAATGCCTTTGTTTTATCAAGTAATAATAGTTCATATTTATTGTCATAATCATTGGTCCTTATTTACTATAGAGCACTTATGTGCCAGGCATATTTTAAGCAATTTACATGAATTATGAGGCCCATACTATTTTTCTTCCTATTTTAGAGATATAAAAATTGAGAGATTAAGTAATTTGCTTCCATCTACAATGTTAGCAAAATGTCAGAGCCAAGATTTAAATCCAAGCAGTATGATTCCAAATCCTGTACCATCAGCCTTCTGTTTCCATGGGTTCTGCATCTGCAGATTCAACTAACCTTGGATTGGAAATATTCAGGAGAAAAATACAATAATAAAGAATGATATAAATAAAAAGCAATACGTATAACAACTATTTACATAGTATTTATGTTGCATTAGGTATTGTAAGTAATTTAGAGATGATTTAAAGTATCCAGGAGGGTGTGGATAGGTTATACACAAATACTATGTCATTTATGTAAGGGACTTGAGCATCCTTGAATTTTGGTATCCAAGGGGGTTTGGGAACCAGTCCCCTGCTGGCACCAAGGGACAACTGTACTTATATGTAAGTAAAATTAAATATGAATATTAAAAGGAAACAACAGTAAAAAGCAAGTCAACTCTGCCCTTCCCCTCTTTTCTCCCTAGTCCTGCTGCCTAAAAACAACCACTTTCATCTCTTTTAAATGTTTCTTCCAGTACTTACCTTTTGAAATCATATGCTTATACTGCTGTTTCTTAATGTATCAATATCTACTGACTAATGGTAAATACATGTTTAGCTCTTTCACACACACACACCTCTGCTCCCCCTGCCCTGACCTCCCAATATAATTCTCACATTCTTTTGTTTATATCTTGGTATTTATTTATTATGATTATGTAAATATTGTTTACTATTGAGCCAAGCCAAGCATGCTGTAAGTATGATTTCTTGTAGAATTTTTTTTAAATCCTGGAGTTAATAATTAACTCATTTAAGAAAAACAGTTTGCTTAGCTTTTCCATATATCAGTTGGAGTACAACTTCTATGTAGTTCTCATATCTTCTCAGTTTGATTTTCCATATAGTCTAACATAACAGATTTATTAGTCCCTTCCGGGGGCTATCTGTCCTTTTGTCCCAATTTGGACTATTGCTCTCTAGGCCTGCTCCATAGCTGCTGTTTGGGATTTCTCTTTGCTGACATCTCTGATGGAATCTCTAATCCTTAGATACTATGACTTTTATTATTTATTCATTCCCTCATTTGGATGGAACACATCCTCCACTAGGTTCCTGAGAAATGGTACATGGAATTAAGAAATTTGAGACATTGCATGTCTAAAAATCTTTATTCTGCCTTTATGCATTTTCCTTTCTGTTTTATTTAGTTTTTGACATTTGTTAGTAATTGCTCTTTTCATGGGGTTCACAATTTTCAAAAGTTAGAAAGTGTATATAGTAAGTATAGTAAGTCTTTCTTCCACTATTGCCTTTGACACTCTCTGGAGGTAACCGATACTATTTTTTATATATACAAAAACAATGTGGATGTATTTTCCCTCTTTTAGAAATACAAATGAATCTTGCTTCCTCCCCCCAATTAACCACATTGTGGAGATCATTTCATATCATAATGTAAATTAGCTTTTTTTTTTTTAACTCTGCATAATATTTTATCACTGTTCTATCATAATTTATTTAGTTCCCTATTGGTAGAGTTGTAGGTTTTTCAACCTTTTGATATTAAAATGATGTGTTAATGCACAAGTTTACAGGTGTGTATCATTTCATTTGGTATTAGCATATCTATGAGATACATTTTTAGAAGTTATCCTCAGGTGTGATGGATGCTTTGACAGACACTGGAGTAGTATGAGACCTTGCAAGTTTGATGGTTCTGAGTCAAGTGGGGTAAGGGAAAAAGGGGAAAACACATGGTAATAAAGACCTGATGGCAGAGTGGGCTCATTTCTGGAGGATAATGAATAATACAGACAGGGTTTCTAATATAGATTATTGGATTTTTGTTGTTGTTGTTTTATTTGAGCTTTTTGATCCTACCCTTGGTTTTTTCAGGTATGATCTCATTTTAAACTGGATAAGACTTGTTTCTGTTGTTACCTCAGTCTCCTTCATGTACCCCTTACCCTCTGTCAACACCTGCATTGGTGTTCACTGGCCTCTTGTCCTTTATTTTTTTTATTTTTTTGAGACAGAGTCTCCCTTGTTGCCCAGGCTAGAGTGAGTGCCGTGGCGTCAGCCTAGCTCACAGCAACCTCAAACTCCTGGATTCAAGCAATCCTCCTGCCTCAGCCTCCCGAGTAGCTGGGACTACAGGCATGCACCACCATGCCCGGCTAATTTTTATATATATATATATATATATATATATATATATATATATATATATATATATATATATATATTAGTTGGCCAATTAATTTCTTTCTATTTATAGTAGAGACGGGGTCTCGCTCTTGCTCAGGCTAGTTTCGAACTCCTGACCTCGAGCAATCCGCCTGCCTTGGCCTCCCAGAGTGCTAGGATTACAGGCTTGAGCCACCGTGCCCGGCCTTGTCCTTTATTTTTGAGTTCCAGGTCCACCACTGCAGATACTCCAGAACGGAGAGCACTCCATTAGCTAGGACCTTTCAACAAGTCTAGAACACATCCTTAATGCACAGTACAACTTAGCAACCTCCCTAGCTGCCACACTGATTCATTTGCTGAGTTCAACTGATTCTACCTTCCAAATTTCTTTCCAAGCCTCTATATCCCTTCTATTCATCTTTTGCCTGGATTACTTTTAATAGTCTGCTAATTGCCTCCTCTCTGGTTTTTCTACCTCACAAATCCATATTCAGCACAGCCTCAAAGATAAGCTTTCCAAATTTCAGTTCTGATTAGGTCATCACCTTTCTTAAAATTCATCAGGGCCTCTCCCCTTCACTTAAAGAATTAAGTGTCAATGCCACAGAATTAGGTACCCCTCCTGTCCTTATTTGGAGCTTAGCATTGGCATATAGGCCTCATTGCATATGGTAATTGACTATGGTCCTGAGGAAAATTACCCTACTAGAGACCAGCTGTTGAAAGAACAATTAAAGTTTAGGCTGAGACTAGTTTGTTTCCAACTGAAACTTGCATATTAAAGGAGGCCTTTTCTCAAGGCCTTAACCTTGAGAAGTGGCTTATGCAGGAATTTCAGGTAGTAGTTGGAGAAGTGGAGGGCTATTGTGTGCTTCAAATTAAGCACATATATATCCTAATCTTAAAGGTAGACACTGATTTTACGTATAATCAAAGAAATGGTGTTATGGATGATTAGTGAAGATTTTATTTTGTTGTTTTATATCTGGAGAGGTTGTAGCCAATGGGATAGGGAAAAGTGTGGGGGAATTTATAAATGTTGAGATTGAAATCTTTTAGAATTTCTAGAGCAGAGGTTGGCGCCCTATAAACCTTGGGCCAAATTCAGTCCACCATCTGTTTTTGGAAACAAAGTCTAATTGGAACACAGCTATGCTCATTCATTTATGTATTGTCTTTTTTTTTTTTTTTTTGTGGTACAACAATAGGATTCAGTAGTTGCAATAGAGACCATATGGCCTGCAAAGCAAAAACACATTTACCGTCTGGTCCTTTGTGGAAAATTTGGTGACACTTTTTCTAGAGGATAATGGAAGTTGAGAGGTGGAGAATGAGGATCTACTAAATGAGTTGTGGATAAACCTGTGGAAAGGTGAATGCAAAGTAATAGCAATTGAGCAAGCAATCTGAATTCCTTTGCTCCCTTACTTCTCCACCCCTTAATAGTCTTGGGGCCTCAAAGGGAGAATGAGTAGAAAGATATTGCTTACTACTTGTAAAATTGCGGACTCCTTCAAAAAAGGAATGTTTGATTGGATTTATTAAGAGCAACCTGCATGCCCATCCTCCAACTACATTTCCTAAAAAGACCCAGTAGCTTCACTAAAGCTTTTAAGAAATACATTAGTCAGAAAAACTCCTGCACCCATGAAAATTCTGTGCCTGCTTTCCTTTGTAGACCATTGAAATTGGCTCTCTGATTTCAATGGAGTTGATGGAATCTCATAGTAGCAAAATCCAAGTGTCAGTAAGTATGCACTAAACCAGCAAAGACAAAGTAGGTACCTCTTCCATAGTGGAAAGCAGGGACAGAGAGGTATCAGAATACATTGGCTGAAGTAATGATAGCTGAAATAATGTCTTTAGCATATGCCTAGTTGGTAGTTAATGAATGAAATAGATGGGCACTACTACAGTATCACTTCATCTATATAACAGGGAAAAGTCTAGCTACAGTTGAGAGTCACAGCATCTCACCAAGTTTCTGAAGCCATTTACTAGACAGTGTGTTTGGGGGAAAAAGAAATATTCAGACCTTTCATACTAATTCATAGGGACCCAAAATATCGTGGCCCACCAGCCAAAGGGGCCTTACAGTGCTCATGTAATAGATGGAGTCTTAGGTCTAGATGGACTCACATTGGGCCTAGGTAGTCAGCAGATCTACCCCATGCTTATGTCCCCAGTTCCTTAATTTATAATTGGAATAGACATACTAGATAATTGGCAGAATGCCTATATTGACTCTGTCAACCATGGACTGAGGACCATGTGATAGGAGAGCTGAGTGGGAGACTTTACAATTTTCCCTCCCTTCAAAGATAGTAAATCAGAAGTAATACTGTAGCCCTGAGAGAACTGTTGGGATTGATGCCACCATCGAGGATTTGAAATAAGACTTTTGATATCTGTCACATCCCCATTGTACTCATGCATTTGGCCTGGGCAGCAGTTGGATGGATCTTAGAGAATGACTATAAACTATCATAAGCTCGATCATTGGTGACTCCGAAGGTAGTTGCTGACCCAGATGTATTATTTTTATCAAACCACACAGCCCCAGGGATTTTAGTATGTAGTTATGGACTAAGTTAATACATTTTCCTGCCAATGCACAAGGACCACCAAAAGCAATTTAGTTACATCTAGCAGGATCAACCGTATACCTTCACAGTCTTGTCTCAGGCCTAGGTCAATTCTTTTGTCCTGCAAATCTTCGTCATCCTAACATTCCACAAATTTTCACACTGGTTCACTACATTGATGATATTATGTTGATTGTATCTGATGAGCAGAAAAGTAGCAAGTATTTTAGAGGTCTTAATAAAGCATATGAGAACTAGAGGGTGATATAAGTCAACCCCACAAAAATGCAAGGGCCCATCATTTTAGTAACATTTCTGGGTACTGCCCTTGATAGTCCTTTTTTTATTTTAGAGACAACATATACCACATTTGAATACGTCACTTCAGCCTATCTACAGAGTGACTCACAAAGCTACCAGTTTTGAATGATGGTCAAAACAAAAGAAGGTTTTGCAGCAAGTCCAAGACACATTACAAGCTGTGCTACCACTTTGGCTTTCCGAACTAACAAATCCAATAATTTTCTTAGTGTCTGGCAAAGAGGCTTGCTCTCTGGGGCCTCTAGGAACTACCAATAGCAGAATCTTAGTGCAGAGGTCCATGATTTGGAAGTAAATATTAATATAATCCTTCTTCAGATAACTATTTACCCTTTGATAAACAGCTTCTGGCATGCTGTTAGGTAGATATTGAATGTGTAATAATCATAGGGTGTCAGATTACTATGTGGACTAAGCTTCCCATCATTAACTGGGTGTAGTATGACCTATGTAGCCATAAGGTTGGCCATGGACAGCAGAAATATAGTATCAAATGGAAATGGTATAAGTTGCATGAGCAAGTGACTCAGACCCGTTCGATACCAACCTCAGCTGTATTGCCTTATCTTCTTCAGCACATGCCTATGGCTTTGGGGGGATTCCTTTAGTCCAGTTGCTCAAGGAAGAAAACCCTCATACCTGGTTTAAAGATGAGTCTGCACAATGTACTGGTGCCACCCAAGAGTGGACACTGTAGCCCCACCCATGCGAAATCATGAAATGACAGTGGAGAAGGAAAATTCTTCCAGTAGGCAGAAATTTGAACAGTAAATATGGTTGTCCACTATGTCTGCAATGAGAGATGGCAAGAAATACAGATCTATATTGGTTGATGGCCAGTAGCTAATGGTTTGTGTGGTCAGGGCCTTGAAAGGAACAGAATTCAAAGATTGGTGACAAGGTAGTTTGAGAAAGAAGTATATGGAAGGGCCTTTCCAAATGAGCATGCTCTGAAAAAATTTGTATCCCATCTGAACACCCACCAAAAGACATCCACTGCAAAGGAGGCACTTAATCAAATGAACAAAATTACACACTCTGTGGATGTCACTAAACCTCTGTCTCCAGCTATCTCCATGTCTGTTCAATGAGCCCATGAGCAGTGGCTTTGGTGGCAGGAATGGAGGCTGGGCATACATGGGTTCAGCAACCTGGACTTTGTCTTTTTCAGGTTGACCTGGCTAGCACCACTGCTCTGTTCCTAATCTGCAAAAGCCAACATTGAGCTCCTGGGGGGACCAGCCAGCCCCTGTGGGTGGTGCCAGATTCATTACATAGGATTTCTTCCATCATTGAGGGGGCAGAGATTTGTGCTCACTAGACTAATAAACACATATCCAGGATAAGACTTTGTGCATCCTGACAGCACCAACATCTGTGGACTCCTACAATATCCAAGACCAGGGTAAATGCAAAGTAGGTAGTAGAAAGAAGCCATGGATGTTCATTATGTCCTCTCAGCCAATTAGATAAATGAAGATTACACATTTTCTTCCTTGCCTCATATTAATATGTATGTGTTTATTTGTATCTACTAACATTTTTCTTCTCTCTTTCCCATTTTCAGTTTTTCAAATGTCACATATAAGCTGTTGTAGATTACAGTTTAGTCTTTAGGTAACAGAATATTCGGTGGGACTGTGGCAGAATTTGAGGAGTGATTCAGGGTCACGGTGTTGGATACAGTGACCGTTGGGACTCTGCATCCCTTGTTTTTTGAGGATACAGAAATTCTTTACTTGTAAAAAGGACACTTTCATCTTGTTAGGCAAAATATAGAGTTGTATTGTTACTGTACAGGCATTTAAATGTGTGGGAGAGGGGGCCTGTGGAAGGTGAGTAGTCAAGGGTGGACTATGGTGCTTATCAACTTATTGTCTCTCAGCTTCAAATTTGCTCTACCAGTATTGACCTGCTCTGTAACAATGGAGCTGGGTCTTATGAATATTGCTCCTTTCCTAGCTGGCATAATGTTAATCCTTGTTAGTAGAGGGCACTGGAGGGACACTGAAGGTAGAAGAGGCTTCTCTTCTGGTTTCAGTGTTACTCACTGGCCGGGCTTTTTCTGGGCATAGTTTTCCTCCACCGCCCAGTTCCCCATAGGTTTTTCCGGTTCTAGCTACCTGCAGGGCACAGCTTTCTCTAGAGTTGACATCCCCCACCTCCTGCGCTTTCTCTAGAGCTTGACTTGGGCCGCAGTGGGGTACCCTGGAGCCGCAGACACCATCACCTGCTCCCTAGTCTAGGTCATTGCTCCCCGAGCTCTCTCCTCAGACCCACCCATACGCACACTGGGGGCCCCACAAGATTAGGTACCTAGGGAACTGGCCTCTGTCCCAGGCAGCCAGCCTAGAGCCATGTTGGTTTGTGCAGCACATGAAGGTGCACTACACTCCTATAGGATACAGCCTCTTTGACTCCAGATGCCAACAGCGCCCAGACATTTTCTTCAGTACCTAGCTAGTTCCAGGGTTCCACACCCTCCTGAAAATAGCCTCTTCTGGAACCCCCAAGGGCAGATTCTGGCAAGGCCTACCAGTGAAGGACCTGTATTCCTTTTTTACCATGTTGCCAACACTATGCCCTCTCCATAGAAGTCTCTGGATCTCAGCCCTGGTGAGAGGGAGGAGGGGCTCTTTCTTGGTGCTTATCTCAGCCCTTGGGGAAGTGGTTGCCCCTTAGACTATATCTCCAACTCCTGCATTCTTCGGAATTCTCTTTAACTCTCACTAGCCAATTCCTCGTTACTCCAATCCTCTCTTAATACTAGATTATAACTTCCTCTGTTCAAATGACTATTAATATGTGGTTTCTATCTCCTTACTAATCCAAAAGCCATCAACTATGTTTATGAGGCAAATAGATGGAAAAATGTTTTAAAATGCAGTGCCTCTGCCTGGGGGAAACTCTCAGTTCAGATCACTCCTTAAAATCCCTCTGCTTTCTAGTATGCTATATTTAATCAATATGTATCTTTTATATGTAATGTGAAATTCATTCACAGGTGCAGATGTGGCAGGAGAGATGTGGCAAGAGAGAGCATGTGAGCAGCTGAGTTTGTGACTCCCCTGACAGGTTATTTGTTTGCTTGAAACTCTCAAGGTAGAGCCAGCTGGCCGGCAAGTCAAGTTTCTATCAGTGACCTTTCACACTCAAAGATAATGTTAATGGAGATGTGTATCTGACCTGTGATAGCTGAGAGGTTGGATGTAATATCCTTTTTTTCTCAGTGTTGGAACCCAGTTGCTGGTGGTCAACTCTGCCACTCTACCTTTTGTCTCATAACCTGCAGATACCTTTGTTTAGAAAGCCATCATATTTTATAACAGTTGCATGTAATTTGTTATCCACTGGTGGCGTTTTCCAACCACCCAGAGCAACTCTTTGCCTTTAGTTGAGATCCTCAAGGTGTGTTTGGTGCTGCCCCGTCTCTATGCACTTTGCTTGACATCAGTGTTTGTTGTTGTACATCCACAAGTCACTTCCTGCTCAGAAGAATTGCTGGCAAGGATGTGAACATGGACCTAAACATAATCAAAACTACCAAACCACAAGTGGCAAATCACCATGAAATTTGATTCTGCCAATAAATGCAAGCAGAAATTACTTCCTGCCGCTCCCCCATTCCCTGACACTTTCACTAGCAGATGAGGGGCACTTAAAACTTCTGCCAGACCAAGCACATAAGTGTTTTTTTATCAGGACAAGGGTTTGTTTTTATTTAATTTACTTTTGTTTTTTTTTAAAATTCAATTAGGAAATCCAGATGATAATATGTGGCAAAGATCCCATAAGTATTAATTCACAATAGCGTACTTTTCTTAATCTACAATCTGTATTAGGATTTTAGGATGCCATTTTGTGTTTTCTTGCTTAGTGCAGTTACCCTTAAGTCTTTATAGCATGCTCTAACTCAGTAGCAAGCAAGTTTTATATACCAATTAGGCTTTGTGCCGATTAAATTCATCTGGAACCAGACCTTAAATCCCTGGAGTTGTACTAGTTTATTGTCACAAACACAGACGAGAAATGGAAAGAACCACTGTCCTCCTGTTTTATTAAATGCTACTTTTGTGTGCAGTTACAAAGTTCTGCTTGTCACTGCTTTAGAAAATTGCTTCAGCTGGAATTTTAGTAACAACTAACATTCCTGCAACTTGTGCTATTTAGCCTGGAGAGACAAGTGTGATGATAAAGATGGATCTTATCTTGACATTTTCCCTCTTCAATCTACATTTAAACAAGATCCCCAGGTGATTTGCAGTCACTTTAAGGTTTGAGAAACTATAGTCTAGATAACTGGAAGCACAGCTTTTTTATTAGGTTATTGAGTATGCAATGTCTGATTTCCTGAAGTATTAACTTTGACAGTTGATATCCCTGACATTTCACTTTGACGCTTCTTGTTTTATTTTTATTGTGATGGTACATCCTCATTCAGACGCATGGCTTGGCTTACGATTATCTTTCAAATTTTTTTAGTGCACTTTTTGTGAAACCATGGGTAAGTAAAAAATTCGTGTTATTTTCAAATGAGTGGAACCATTTTCTGTCGTGGAACCAATGCAGAGCAGACAGCTTGAAATATCAGCAAAGTGTTTGGGAAGGATGTGGCTAATGAATGCATTGAGAAGTTCCATTTCCATAAAATCCAGAAGTTCTAGTGATTTTAATCTTGAAAGTGAGCCACTGGGCAACCAGAGACCAAGGTGGATAATGCTGAGTTGAGTTCTGTAGTGGAAGCCAATCCATCTCAACCTGTGAATTAGCAGCAGGGTTTGATGATACTATTCCTACAATACTGGACCATTTGAAACCAATTGGCAAGGTAAAGAAGCTGGGTAGATGGGTTCCACATGAATTAAACAAGCATCAGAAGAGAAATAATTTGGAAGCTTGCCTTTCTTTGTTGTCAGGACATAAAGGTGAACCACTTCTACACTGTGTTGTTACATGTGATGAAAAATGGATTCTTTTTGACAATTGAAAGCATTTGGCACAATGTTTGGATAAAGATGAAGTGCTGAAACACAGTCCAAAACTAATGACGTCTGTTTGGTGGTCCAAAGCTGGTATTATCCACTACAACTTCATGTAACCTGGTCAGTCGATTATAGTGAATGTCTACTGCAACCAATTGGATGTAAGGATGAGGATGCTTGTAATTAGCAGCTGAGATTTGTCAACAGAGACAGGCCAATCCTCTTGTAAGACAACTCTTGACCACATGTTGCACAAATAATGCTGCTTAAACTACAGAGGCCGAGTTGGAAACTCTCTGTCATCCACCATATTCACCAGACCTTGCACCAACTTACTGCCACTTCTTCCAGCCTTTGGACCACTTCTTGCAAGGAAAAATATTCAATTCTCAACAAGCTTTGGAAAATACCTTTAGTGATTCATCGCCACTCACTCTCCAGGCTTCTTCACTGCTGGCATAAACCATCTACCGTTAAGATAGCAAAACTGTATTGATAGTTTAGGTGCATACTTTGATTAATTGTACTGCTTCTTGTTTGAGATATAAACTAAATTTTTCATTCAAAATCGGACATTTCACATTTAATAACCTAAATAGATTAAATTTGTAAGATCTTCAGGTCTTTCTGTTCAGATGGAAGCATATCTTATCCCTGAGAATAATCCATTGATTTTAACTCAGTATCCAGCCTGTTAAAATTGTGTATATTGTTTTACCTTTTTATTTTGTGTATAGTTTTATTTATTAATAATGCCTTTTTATAATATTACATATGTACTAGGATACAGATTAGTATTTTTAAAAACTAGGTCTCTGAATTTCTTTCACTTTTTGAAATTTATAAGAATTTAGGATATAGAACTCTGAATTTTTTTTTCTAGTTTTTAAAAATCATTTTATGGTTTTTACTTGTCTTCCTTTGTGAATCTGATCTTTGATGATTAGCAAATAATCAATTTGGATTGGTGTATTTAAAGGTTTTAGAAAGAGTACAAGAACAAACCCTTTGGTAATCATTTCTAATATGCAAATATGACATGTTATATCAGGTTTGCTGTTGTATTGATTTTTTTTTATCAATTCTCAAACTTCTAAGGGCAATTGAAAGTTGACTGCAGGAAAGATTTGTTTCATTAGCTATTTTCAAATAGGTCTTCAAATTTGGCAGGCAGTATTGACAAAGAACATGGCATTATTCTCACAAAAAGGAATTAAGAATCTGGTTTTATTTTGCTCATTCATTATGGTGTTTGTCTTTTAGATTATGTGTTTATTGATCAAGTCTCAGTTTTCTTATTTTTATGATTGGAATCAAATATTTATAAAATAATTTTACAGAATCATAATTTGCAATAAAAGCTCATTGCCTTATTTGTATCAGGTTTAGTCCCTGAACTATTGCAGAAAACTTTGGGTCATTCTAGCTTTGGATTTATCTTATTTCTCCATGTCTAAATAACTTTTGCTCAAATTTGTATCAAGAATCTATTTTGAAAAACTTGTCTTTGGAATATTAGGAATTAATAATGTGGTTGCCTTTGAAAAAATACTGCCTTTTCCTTATCAGGTGCTAGATTTGATTTTCCAAAAGTCATTGTGATCTAGACTAGTGATTCTTAATCCTTGCTGCTTGTTAGAAGGATCTGGAGAGTTTAAAACAACAACAAAAGCAGTGTGTAGGCTCTGCCCCTAGACAAATTAGACTCGCTAGTGGTGGAGTCTAAGGCACTTTTTTAAAAAGAGCTTTCAACTAAGGTATATCCAGAGTCGAGGACAGCTAATGAAGATGCTTAATGTTGAGTGCCATTTGTCATTAATGAAACCTAATATTTCATATTAACAGCAAATGACAGAAAAGTCATAATGAAAATCCCTGGGGGATCTGTGTAGGAATCTTCAGGTGATCAGGAATTAATAAGGGAAGACAATCCCTTTAGAAATAGGCTGAAAAGACCAAAGTATCATCTTCTTACTTTTAGACTCTGCCTCTGAAAGGATCTGGACCTCTTAATCATACATTGTCAAGATCTATAATCTTATCCTCAGTCTTTATTTCTATCCCTTGAAAACAGTTTTAAAAAAAAAACTGGTTTGTTTACATTCCCCAAAATGATATGAGGCTAATTGTAGTTTTTATGGTTTTTCTACTCGGTTTTTTTTCTTTTATTGTCTTACATTTAGGATATCGGTTCTTGACCTTTAAACACTTTATTTCAGATTACATCAGTTAAAAGCTCAGAATTTTACATCAAGTTTGAACACAATTAGGGAAATGTTGTTCTTAAACTGACTGGACTTGGCCAAGCCACTTAATCTATTTGACTCTGTGTCAGTAAAATTGTAAAAGCATAATGCTTCACAAAATTGCTGGAAGAACTTATGTATTAAGTGTTAAAGTACCAGGGACCTAATCAACATTGAACAAAAGGTAACTGTTGTTTTTGTTGTTGTTTCTAATGAAATCTTGGTCCTCTTTCTTCCCTTTTAGAGTCATAAATCTATATTGGGTGCCCACTATGTTACCAACAAGTGCCAGACAAACAACCATGAATAAGAGAGACATTATCCATGTCTTTCATGAGCTTACCTTGACTCCCTCATTAGAAGTATCCTAAACTAAGCTCTACTGAGGTATTCCTTAGATAGATCCTCATACACACACAATGAAAGAATTATTGCCTTGTTGATGATGAATTCCTCTAATTTATGATTTATTCCTAAAAAAAGAAGTCCCTCTAGCTGCCTTATTAATTCTATCCTTTCAAATTCCTCACCCTACCCACAAATATGATTTCTGGCATAAAATGTTTGGGGAAAACCGTCACCACTGTAGAAGGATTAAGTTCTATCATCATCTCCTACTCTATGCCTTCTCTACATTCTTTCTTGTTGGATGTTCTGCTAAAGTATCTCAAGGAGACCAGCTCAATCCTTCTCAAATTCCTAATCTAGCCTAACCTCTAGCTATGAAAAATCTAGTACCACTAGATAGCACTGGGAAGAGGACTTTGGCTAGTTTTCTTAGGGATATAAAGGAGGGTGAACATATAGATTGGTTAATATGTATCTTTTGTCAAGCTGAAGTAGAAAAAGGGAATTGGATGAGAACCACTGTCTGAGACTCCAATATTTTGTTCATTCTTACCTTCCTGGAACCTCTTAGATCATGTTGCTGCTCTCTTCGTCTGAAAGTGCTCTGAATCCTAAGCTTTAGGATCTTGGGTATATGAGTACAACTATTCTGTTGGAACTATTCTGTTCATTTCTGATTTTGCACTAAAGCCCATTAGATCACATCTGTTGAAGTTTACTTTTAAAGATCAACTGTCAAAACAACATTTCTCAAGGATGTGATGCAGATTGTAAAATTACCTCCACTTGATGTGGATAATTTATCTGTAATTTTGTCTTGTCTTGTTTTCTTATCCCTCTTCCCCTATAAGATCAGAAAGACTGGTCTTTCTTTCCAATCTCTCCTATTTCTTCCTACCGTTAAAAGTAGGTATCTCTCTCTCTCCTCTTTACATTCTCTCTAGGTGGACTCTTCTATATCCCAAGATTGACTCTCAAATTTTCATCTCTAGCACAGAGATTTTTCCTGATTTCCAGTCCCATATATCTATCTTTTTGCTCATTCAAACTCACTTTGGAAGTTCCACCAGCATCTCAAATTTACTATGTCCAAAATTGAACAATTATCTCCCTTATTTTTACCCTGAATTTGTCCTCCTTCCTTTATCTCCTGACTTTGTTAATATCATCACTTAAGCCATCCATCTCCCACTCTTCCCTTTCTCTCACCAAGTCCTATTGTTTGACTCCATTTCCTGGACTTTCTTGAATCAGCCTCTCCATCCATCTGGCTCATCCATCCATCCTCTCATCTCTTTGGTATCTGTCACATATACTAGGGCTGAAGACACCTGTGATTTTTCTAAAACATAAATTTGATTATGATCCTTTCTTAAAAACATGATCTTTCCATTCCATCCATTTAGGCCAAAATTGATAAATATCAAATTCACTGGAAGATGTGAAGTGATCTTTAATTGACCTCCTAGCCTCATCAATTGTCATTATCTCCCTATGCCTTCTACTTTTGCTGTACTCAAGGACGGACCATGTCTTGTCTTTTATGCCTTTGCATCTGCCATTCATTTTCTCTTTTCCCTCTTGTCTATTTTCCTAAAATTTGCTTATATTTTAAGATTCTGCTTAATAGTCATCTCTGGGAAATTTTCCCTAACATTTCTCCTTACTCTCCATATTGCTTTCCTCATCTCCTATCACAGCACGTATCAGGCTACTTTGTGGCTATCTGTGGACTTATTATATTTCAACTCTGCTTCTTGAAGGTAAGGGCTATCTTAAATTTTGTAGCCACAGCTAGCACAACATTTGACATATGATAAAATTACACCACTATAATTACATGGTTCTGTAAGTCTTTATATTAAATCTTCAAATGAAAGCTTAAGGGGTCATTTTATTCTTTAAATGAAGTTCTTAAAGCAACGAAAGCTCAGAAATATTGGAATATCACTTTATGGGCCATATATGTCATAATTGAAGTATCTTTTGGAGCCAAAGTGTCCATTCCACACTGAAAAGAATATAGAGCACTCCAATTAGAAGTAGTGTATAGAACTAAGTTCTGTCTATTTTGTTTATTCAGCTTACAATTTTCTGCCAAAAGCCAGAGAATTCATCTTTAACTTGGTTTTCTTATTTTAAATTTAGTGAGAACTTTGGAAGAGAAGCTGAATAAAGTGTCAAAGTTAATTTTTACTGCTATAAATGACATTTTCTTTAAAATATGTTGAGGCTTTAGGAAGAACAGGCATTTTTCTTCCCCTTTGCCCTTGTAAATTACTTGACTGGCTGTAATGGCACATGGTGTGTAATCATGTACTGTAACGTCGTCTTTTGCTTTTCCTTTCTTTTGCTCCTATTGGCCCATATTAGGGTTTAGTCAATTTACTGCCCTGTATTTAGGGTCAATTGCAAGCAATATTTCATCAAACCAAATTTTGCTTTTTTAACTCAATGATCTCTGTAGATTCCCAAGAGATACTTCAAGTAAAGCGAATGTATTATTTTTTTTTTTACTATTAGATTTTTGTATTTCTGTGAGCTATTGAAAATAGTGGTTCTATAACAACAAATTAAATGCCCTGATTTTCTTGTGTTTATGGGTTCCTTCAGGAGTCATAAGTACTATCAAGTAAGCAAATCTGGGAGCATGCTAGTTTACTTATTGATGAAGCTGCTTTGTTATCTTAATTGGTTTACCTGGAGTAGTGGTTCATAGTTTGAGGGCAAAAACTGAATAAAATGAAGGCCTCTATTTTAGATGGATGTCTGATAGTACCCATCAGTATACTCTGACTTTCTTACAGATCTCCTTTTTTCAATCCATTTAATGAAGTCCTTTGATTCCTTCGTAATCAAGTTGATACTCTCTTTTTTTAATTTGAAAATTTTATGCATATCACATAGTAAATATTAGAGTTAATAAAGAATGTATTTTTTACTGGAGAGAAATCCCTAATATTTTACAGCCCCAGTAGATTGTAGTTAATTGTAGCAACTGTTTTCTTCCAAAAGCATAATTTTCTTGATATCATTTTGTTGACATAAGAATACATTGTTTATAGCTTACGTTCAGTTGTTGGTTGAATGAGTGAAGTGAACCATGCCTGTAGGATTGAATACCTACTAATACCATCTATCATTTCTGTTTATAGGTATTACCATTTAAAGAAATCTACTTGCCAGCAAATCTATGATAAAAAATATAAGTAACAGAGGAAATCATAACAGTTATTTGTCAAGTGACAAGCTTTTAATGTCAGAATGGCTCACCTAAAGCGACTACTGAAATTACATGTTAAAAGACATTACCATAAAAAGTTCTGGAAGCTTGGTGCAGTAATTTTTTTCTTTATAATATTTTTAATTTTAATGCAAAGAGAAGTAAGTATTCAATATTCCAAAGAGGAATCAAGGATGGAAAGACACATGAAAAACAAAAACAAGATGCTTGATTTAATGCTAGAAGCTGTAAACAATATTAAAGATGCAATGCCAAAAATGCAAATAGGAGCACCTGTCAGGGAAAACATTGATGCTGGTGAGAGGCCCTGTTTGCAAGGATATTATACAGCAGCAGAACTGAAACCCGTTCTTGACCGCCCACCTCAGGATTCTAATGCACCTGGTGCTTCTGGTAAAGGATTCAAGACAACCAATTTAAGTGTTGAAGAACAAAAGGAAAAAGAACGTGGGGAAACAAAACACTGTTTTAATGCTTTCGCAAGTGACAGGATTTCTTTACACCGAGATCTTGGACCAGACACGAGACCTCCTGAGTATGTTGAAGAATATTCATTGTTAACTATTTATCAGGTTTGCAAGGGAGAGACATTAACTAAGGAAGTTGTTTGTCCTTTAGCTACTCTGAGGCAGAAAATCAGCAAATACTGTTTGTTTAATCTATTTTATTTTTTTCTTATCATTACTGAGGTTAGATATCCCTATTTGTGTTTGGTGAGGCAGTACAGATATGAAAAGTTGTTAGCTTGGAAATTAGAAAACTAAATTCTAGATCTGACCTCTATCCACAAAAAAAAAAAAAAATCCTTTATTCCTAAGTGCTCTAGTTTTCTCATCTATAATATAGGAGGAAAAATTGGATGGTTTTTATGGGAAATGCAGGAGGTGGAGTAGTCGCTTTCACTTTTCTGTGTATTGCTATAGAATAGAAATGTTTAAAAATCTGCCAAGATTTTGGAGCTATTGGATAATATTTTATGGATTTATAAACTAAGTCATAGACTTTGTGGCCACTTTGAGTGCATAATTATATTTCAGGATGCCCTATGCTCTATAAGTATTCTTTTAAAGGAGACTATTATAACAATTACTATTTCAATTATGATTCTCTAGCATTTTGTTGATTAAGTTCTCATATCTGTAAAGTTATCTCCCTTTGACTACTGAGAGACCAACATTCCTTTTTTTTTTTTTTTTTTTTTTTTTTTGACAGAGTCTCGCTTTGTTGTCCAGGCTAGAGTGAGTGCCGTGGCGTCAGCCTAGCTCACAGCAACCTCAAACTCCTGGGCTCGAGCGATCCTTCTGTCTCAGCCTCCCGAGTAGCTGGGACTACAGGCATGCGCCACCATGCCCGGCTAATTTTTTATATATATATCAGTTGGCCAATTAGTTTCTTTCTATTTATAGTAGAGACGAGGTCTCGCTCTTGCTCAGGCTGGTTTTGAACTCCTGACGTTGAG
Source organism: Microcebus murinus (assembly GCF_040939455.1). NCBI lineage: Eukaryota > Metazoa > Chordata > Mammalia > Primates > Cheirogaleidae > Microcebus > Microcebus murinus. The sequence continues at coordinate 45,244,045 of NC_134111.1, read as the reverse complement.
CAATCCGCCCGCCTCGGCCTCCCAGAGAGCTAGGATTACAGGCGTGAGCCACCGCGCCCGGCCTCAACATTCCTTTTTATTGAGTCACTTTATTACATGTTTGAAGTATACATTTTTGATTAATATTTCCCTCTCAGGTTCTACTATCCTGTCTCTTTGTCCTTAGTTAACCACTATTTTTTTTTTTTAAATCTGTGAAGTAAAGTTCAAATGGTGCATTTGAACTGATATGGCTAAAATGAATTCCAGCATTTTCAAGCCATCAGTAGGTTTTTGAGAGGTAAGACAGGCAAACTGTAAGCAAAAAATGTTTATGTATTTTGCTTTCTGGTTATTACAGAATTATACTTGGTAGTGAACCTGAAGAAAGGAACTTTTGTAGAGTTTGGTCTATTGTTTCACTCAGGTTTTCGAAATTTATGGATTTTGAATATCTCATCCAACTATATGAGTCCCTTAATGTTGAAAGTGTGTAGGTTAGATTTCTGTCACGCTATTTTAATCTGTATGACCCAAATTTAAATTGCTCATCACTTTTAAGTGAATGTGTAAAGAAACGAATTTCTGTGAAATATTCTGTTAGAATGCAGTAATGTACTTTACTGATTTGGGGAGAGGTCTTCACTGAAAAGCAATCGATGTCAAAAATCAATAAGCATGATTTTTATTTTTTTGACATGATAATGTCAGCTTAAGATGAACCTTTTTTTCAATATAGCATTAAGAAGCTACAGTAATTTTCATTAGTGTTAATTGCTAAATGAAAAATATTTAAGCACATTAAGAACATTTTTTGGTTAGGGTCGAAGATTTAATTATTTCTTACTTTGGATAGGGTTTTGTAGAGGTGGTGAATATTTAATTGTTTTTAACTTTGAATGTAACCTGTATCAGCAAGAAACACTTTTTCTGAAGAATTTCCAGTCTTCTCCATGCACAGTAGGAATATAGATCTAGTTTCCCTCAAAGCCAGATAGTCATGTTACTGATAATTTAAGCATGTTTCTATATGCCAAATTTTTCAAATGATTTGATTGGAAATACATAGTCACTTTGGCAAGTTATTTTAATTGCACCACCTTAAATGATGTGTGAAACAATTTTCAAAGCATAAATTTAACATGTTAAGTGTTTCAAAATGAATGAAGTTTATGAAATCATGCTGTGAAATTTCATCACTTGCTTTAATAATATAACATGGTATTTTTACTTGGTATTAGTAGTTATCAGTTAAGCAAATAAATCCTGGTTTAAACTGAGGGAAAGCCTTGTAAGACTAAAGTGATAACATTTTATTAATATGATTTTTTTGTCCAGTTTTTATACTTTAAATCTTCAAAACCTTTTTATAATTCTTGATTAATATTATATTAATTAACCGCACAGCAAATAAAGGTAGGAAAAAGATATTTTAATCCCAAAATTTCACTTTCGCCCAAAAATGCTTGTAAGACAGCAAATCATGAAGTGGTTCTTCTTTTTTTTCCCTCTTAAACATAAACACTATATTATGGAACTTTTAATTTTTTTTAATAATTTTTACTTATAGTTTATGTTGACATATAAACATTTATGTGTTAAAAATACAAGCTTTTATTTAGTCCTTTACTTATGGTTACAGTGTCTATATGAATAGTTTGTGTTTGAGATTGATTTTTAATTAGTAGTTTATTCAAAATTCAATTTAAATTAAATAATTTTCTTTCAACTACCAGTGAGGAAGAGTAATCCACATGTGATTATGCATTTGTTATTGCACTTTTGAAATCATGAAGGCACTAGAGAACAAAATCACTTTCACTTAAAACAACCCTCTCTTTTTTACCCCCAATCTACTTCCTTTTATATCACAGCAAATTTTCCACCCTGAAGACTTGCTCTTAGATAGTGTCTCAAAGACATTCCTGTTGAGGTATGGTGATGAAAGCAGTTAATGAGAAAATTTGTGGATTTTTTTTAGGGTTGCTTTCCCAGGCTTCTAGTATCACGCTGGGGGCTACAATCTCCCCATTGGCCCTGGGAGAGAAACTAAAGTGTATTGGGCTCTTATCTCCAGAAGTGAATTATTTACTTCCTTATCTTTGGGTTTGAACAGCACTGTTTGATTGTTCACACACTGTATTTATAATGCCTTTTGATGGCGTGGGAGGATTTTGTAGTCTGTTGTCCAAAATTGGACAGCCATTTATGATTTTTAAGTGACCTTAAAGATATAGTTGCTTTATTTATCTTTTCCATAAATGACAAGTGGTTTATTTTAATGTCCCAGAAAAACAATATTTGAAGTCCTCTCTTACATGTTATTTCATTTGACCCTCAGCTCAGCAGGCTGGGAACTGTGGTCCTCTCAATATCTCCAGTCTCAAAAACTGGAGATTTTACAGATTCACTCACATTCCAGCAGCTTAGTATGAAGATTATTTTCATTGAAGAAGGCATTATTATAAAAATGAATTCAAAGCCAGGCAAGGTGGCTAATGCCTGTAATTCTAGCACTTTGGGAGGCCAAGGTGGGAGGATGGCTTGAGACCAGGAGTTTGAGACCAGCCTGAGCAAGAGCAAGACCTCATTTCTACAAAAAGATAGAAAACTTAGCAGGGCATGGTAGTGTGTGCCTGTAAGCTTGTCAATTGGGAGGCTGAGGCAGGAGAATCACTTGAGCACAGCAGTTTGAGATTACAGTACACTATGGTCATGTCACTGCACTCTAGCTGGGGCTACAGAATGGAACTATTTTTTTAAAAATTCAAGATCAATTTATAACTAATGTTTTTAGCTGGTATGGATAGTATCACTAATTAGCCAAGAATACTTAGGGTCTCTCTCTCTCTCTCTGTGCCCAGTGTTTCAGATGATAACAGAAGCACAGGACTTTTAACATGGTTTTAAGTATTTATTTAAATTTCTTAATATGTTCTTTTCAAAGGAAAATTTTAAATGCTAGGTCATATTGAAAGGTAGATCAGATTTTTGGAAGAAAATCTTTAATATAGCTCATGACAAATGGTAGTATTTGCTGAATGGTGAACATCATATGAATGTAGGTTCTGGGGTAAAACTTATTTTTTCCCTTTTGGCTCCATATATAAATTAAGTAAATTGATTAAATAAACTTGGAAAATGTTAGAAAACATGAATTACATACTTAGGAAAGTATTTAACAATGTTCCACAATTTTTAAAGTTTCAGGTAAGAGAAATGATTTCTGCAACAAAAAAGAAAAATTTGGTTTTGTGCAATGACAAGGATTTGCCATTTTTACATGTAGTCTCATGTGGAGGTTATTTTCATTATCAAAAATGCTATTTGTATTTAAAATTATATTGTTGAAAATGCTTACAATAACATAATCTTTGACACATTGTAATCCCTATCAGTACACATGATCTCTGGTGAATGATCTGCTTGTAAAAAAATTTGTTTTAATCTATTTATACTTATATAGCATTAAAATTATCTTACATAGAAAGAAACTATCATTTTTTGTTGATAATGATTAAATAATAATTTTAGCAATGGTATAGCTGTGGCATCAAATAATGTAATTTATAATTGTTGTACTTCTTTCACTTCTTCTAGATGTATTGAACAAAAATTTAAGCGCTGCCCACCCCTGCCTACCACCAGTGTCATAATAGTTTTTCATAATGAAGCGTGGTCCACGCTGCTTAGAACTGTCCACAGTGTGCTTTATTCTTCACCTGCAATACTGCTAAAGGAAATCATTTTGGTGGATGATGCTAGTGTAGATGGTAAGAAAGCACATGCAAATTAGATTGTTTCCCAAATACATCCATGTGGTGGTGTCTAAAGTCTATTTGGTTATATTTTGCTCTCTGTATGCCATCTCAGAGCTTGAATATAATAGTTTGGATGCATGTATGATAAATTAGAAGCCAAGTATGTACATATTCAAATATTTTGGAGTACATAAATGTATGATACATTATTATTTTAACTATATAGTCCTCAGTGTGAGATACTTATTGTAAGGGATAGTGGTTAAGAGCACAGACTTGAGCCTTGATGTGAATCCTAGCTCTTGTCCTAACCAGCTATGTAACTTGGACAAGTTACTTCACTTCTCTGCCTCGGTTTCTTTATGGGTAAAATGGGAATAATAACGTATTTCATCAAATTTATTGTAAGATATGTCATTAGCTTTTAAACCACAAGAAGGAAGAAAACCATAGCCAATTAAACTTAACATGACATTGATTATAAGAAGTATCCAATTATGTAGCTTAGAATAGATGAAATACAGAAATAGTACATAACTCTAGGGGTTTTTTGAAGATTAAATGAGTTAATATAAATAATACATCAATAAATAATGAGTAGTTAAAAATCACTTAAGAGTCACCACGTTGTTTTATTTTGGTTCTTTTTTTTTTTTTTTTTTGAGACAGAGTCTCGCTTTGTTGTCCAGGCTAGAGTGAGTGCCGTGGCGTCAGCCTAGCTCACAGCAACCTCAAACTCCTGGGCTCGAGTGATCCTTCTGCCTCAGCCTCCCGAGTAGCTGGGACTACAGGCATGCGCCACCATGCCCGGCTAATTTTTTCTATATATATCAGTTGGCCAATTAATTTCTTTCTATTTATAGTAGAGACGGGGTCTCGCTCTTGCTCAGGCTGGTTTTGAACTCCTGACCTTGAGCAATCCGCCCGCCTCGGCCTCCCAAGAGCTAGGATTACAGGCGTGAGCCACAGCGCCCGGCCATATTTTGGTTCTTTTAAATATTCCAATATTATTTACAAAGTTAGCCAAATCCTTTACTACATTTCTTCCTTAAAATTAGAAGTCAGGTACTAAATTACACATTTTAAATTGGAATCACAAGGCTAATCTAACAAATGCTCTAATTTGTTAAATTTTCGAACATAAGTATTTTAAACACTGAATAGATACAGATTTTTTCAATGATTATAAAATTTATTCCTGAATTAATTTAGGTTTGGAGTCAGATTCCTGAAGGTCAAGTCCCATCTCTAGTGCTAATTAGTTGTTTCTTCATCTGTTAAATGGCAATAATACTTTTTCATTAAATCCAAAACACCATCTATTGTAAGATACATCATTACTTTACCTAAGGGGAAAAAAAAAACAGCTTATTAGATGATGTTCTATCAATTATAACATGTATCCAGATACCAGAAATTATAATAAGTGAATAAAACATGAAATTATTAACTTGATTTATTTCATAATGATGAAATGCAGTCATATAATTCTAAACATTTTCATTGTTTTTAAAAATTTTTTATATTTTATTTATTTTTATTTCAGCATATTTTAAAATTAAATATCCTGAGTGAATTAGGCTTATGTTCGCTCAAATTAATATCTAGGTAGAATATGGTTATCACCAGAGATTTTGACCTACATGTTTAACGTATCTTCCAAATGAGGAAATTTTATAATTCAAGTCCCCTGGATTCAAGTAACACGTTACAGATCTCTAAATTGAATCTCAGTCCCAGATACTTCACAACTCATTTGTAATCAACTGGTTTATTTATTACTTGATCTGTCCTGAATTTTTTCTTAGTCTTTCTGTCTAGTTGGACTGCAGTACATAGAGTTTTAAATGATATCTGATTAAGTTCTGCATACCTCATATATTTTTACCTTTAAAAACAAAAACCCAACAACTCTAGCTTAGAAATCTTTCCCTCTTCTTTGGTTTCTCTTGATTTCTATTTTGAAATCATCTCAGAGGATTTTTATTTTGTTTGATTTTCCAAGTAGTGAGACAATAGGGGCATTGTCAGTTTGCTTCTAGTAAACCTGCAGTTCAAGGCACCATCTTTATTTAATTGGACAAACAAAATTATAAAATTAAAGGAAATCAGAATGAAAAGTAATAACCACTTGTATAATGTTCCCTGTTTCAACCATTTTAATGCTTCAAATTTCTTTCGTATTCATTGTCTAAATAAAGAGTGTTTTCTAATTATATTCATTTCAGAAATCCCACTTTAAAATCTGACATTTTTACCTAACATTGTTATTAGCCTGTTTCTTTGACCTTAAAACCATTTTAACGACAGTGACAAGATGCATTTTACTTAAGCATCCATCTTTTTTTCACCCTGTACTGTTACTGTACACTATACTGCAGTGAATATCTTTGTGTTTATGTCATTTTCCTTCTTTTGAATTATACCTTTAGATAAGTTAGGAGAAGTAATACTGTTGGTTAAAGAATCTGGATATGTTTATAATTCTTCATAGCAATCAACAATAGATTTGGAATTTTTTTTTAGCTAAACTTATCTTTGCATACTCATGTAATTTATCTTATTGAATTAATCAGAGAGCTTTCTAGTGAGTACTCACTGTGAAAAATGTGGCCTTCATTGCTGTAAAGGAATAACTAGTCCCTGATTCCAATTTGCTTATGGAAAGGCAGCATGTGGTTAACCAGGTAACAATGAGATAGTTAAATCTCAGTGATAACAAAAGACAACATTTTAAGAGCATAGGCCATATGGTAGGCCCTGTCTTAAATGCTTTATTTGTACAGTAATCTCTGATTTAATGCTCCCAATAATCTTCTGTGATGGCAAATCCTATTATTCCCATCTTACAAAGAAACTGAGGTACAGAAAAGGTAAAATAGTTTGCCCAAGGTTGCACAGCTAAAAGTGATGGTTGATGGTGACATACATTGAACCTAGGATATCTGATTTCACATGGCTTTGTGTTCTTAACCTCCCTAAAGAGGGATGGGGGGAAAATTTAGGGGATAGATCAAAATTTACAGAAGTTCAGAAGTTGGGGGTAAATCAAAAATTTCTTAACAAATTCAAACAGTGAGAAGGTTTATTGAAGGAATCTGTAGTAACTCCATTGAAAAAAATCAATCCCCATCAAGAACTTTGAAATTTTACAAGACTCTTAAAGCATAAAATGTTAATGATTGTATTTTTAAGACAAATTACAATCCTGCTTGTCTTTCAGAGAATTATTTCTGAGGTACTTAGAAAGTGTTTAAAAAAGTTCATCCAGGCCGGGCGCGGTGGCTCACGCCTGTAATCCTAGCACTCTGGGAGGCCGAGGCGGGCGGATTGCTCAAGGTCAGGAGTTCAAAACCAGCCTGAGCGAGACCCCATCTCTACCATAAAAATAGAAAGAAATTAATTGGCCAACTAATATATATAATATAAAAAAATCAGCCGGGCATAGTGGCTTGTGCCTGTAGTCCCAGCTACTTGGGAGGCTGAGGCAGGAGGATCACTTGAGCCCAGGAGTTTGAGGTTGCTGTGAGCTAGGCTGATGCCACGGCACTCACTCTAACCTAGGCAAGAAAGCGAGACTCTGTCTCAAAAAAAAAAAAAAAAAAAAAATGTTCATCCATTACTCTGAGACAACAATGTTTAGATATTTATTTTTCCACAAAGGAAGTTCCTGGACTGTCACCTCCCTTATGAATGTTTAAGCTCTAAATAAGCAACTCTCTTATCTGTACCACTGGGCAACTGAAAAAATATATATCATCACACATAAAGTCAAAGTGATCTGAATTTGCTTCTAACTTCTGGCAGAAGCAAACATTTACCCAAGACATTCACTGACTTTTTCAATATTCCCAAATCTTTGGTGCTGTGCTCTGGGCCCAAGAAGGCCACTTGAAGAACATTATATACTCAACAAGGAATCAAGAATTTAATAGTGAAAAAGCGGGCTTAAGAAGTTGTTTGACAATATGAACAATACTTTACTGATTTTATTAATAAATTTTTTCCAACTATCTCAACTTTTGCTTATTGTGTGTGTCATCCAAACTGGATATTGAATATCTTAAATCACACACCTATTACTAATATATGCCTATTTTTAACCTTATTCTTGATTTACAGGCTCCTTTTTACTTTCATATTTTTACTGGAAAAAATTCGGTCAGGAGACTCCAAAGCTTTCGAAAATTTTCTGCTGACTCTTTGTAGAAATATTCCCAAACTGGTGTAGCTCAGGACTTTCCTACACGCTTTTTCCTTAACATTTTTGTCTTAAATTATTTTGATCACTGCCTAAATATCAGAGAATCCTTTTGATACTTAGCATTTCCTTTAAGATTTCCAGATTTAAATACTAATTTTTAAAAGGTGAATACATTTTTGGCCAAATTCTGTTTCTTTCAGTCCCACAATCAATTTTCTCAGACCTCTAAATAAGTCTTCTTAACTACTTGAGTACACTCCATTTGAAATCTCTCACTTCCCCCAGATATATTTATCGATATGAAATATACAGGGTAAGTATGTGTCATAATGTAATGTGTTACAGTAGTTATAACTTGCATATTTAGCCTTTTTATCCCAGTAAAGAAGTAAAAGAGTGAAAATAAAAATAATAATTTTCATCTTACTGGAAGCACACATACAACTAACTGTTAAGATTATGAATTTGGAAGGAACATTGCTCTATGGTTCATTAGCGTTCATTTATTGTATGTGAAAATACATTTAGAAAGAGTTAATCCTGTTTTTTTTCCTTACAGAGTACTTACATGATAAACTAGAGGACTATATAAAACAATTCTCTATAGTAAAAATAGTCAGACAAAAGGAAAGAAAAGGTCTGATCACTGCTCGGTTGCTAGGAGCAACAGTAGCAACAGCTGAAACGCTCACATTTTTAGATGCTCACTGTAAGTATATCTGTATAGATATAGTTGTATCATTTTCCTTCCCCCTCCCTCTAATTTAAAAGGTAAGGAAGTTTTCCCTTTATTTTCTTTAACAGCATTTTCAACTGATGATTATGACAATGACAGCCCAGGCAGGTAACAGCTTTGCATAGGAACTTCCTTTCAACTTAAACAGAGTTCTCCTTTGTGTTTAAGTCTGTTGAACTGTAATGTTTTCTAGTGACCAGCTTCCCAATAGGGTTATTCTTGCTGGGATTTTTTTTCTTTCTCCCAGATATTCATCTTGTAAAAAAAAAAATTTTTTTTCCCTTGTTATTCTTGATTTCTGCACTTTAAAGTGAGTGAAAGTTTATTTCTTTAACAGGTATAGTCAACCTTGTCATTAAATTTTGTCCTAGTATGGAAACTTTTAATTTTTATTCTCCCAAATTTGCAGACTCCTTTATATGCCAAGTTAGAGGTGCTTCCCTTCAACTTCTGATAGCACTTCCATGAGCATTGTCAATTTTTATTTGTTTTCTTTTGTTGCTGTGGGATTTTTCTTTGTAATTTTTTTCAGTATCAATGTTTTTAAAGTATTTAGAAAGTACTTTCAGAGTTAGTATGTAATGTACATGCTAGGTATTACTAAAATGTCACTTGAGCTGTAAGTTTGGAGGGTTTTATTCTTTATGTGAGTGTCTACTTTTGAATTGGCCAGCCTTTAGGCTATGTTTGACACAGCTGGTTTTGAGCATATGCTAATTGTCATAGAAGGCCTTTGGACTTGCTTGAGTTGTTAACATCTAGTTCTCTCTTAACCCCAGGCATTTTAAAAAAATGAAGAGAAGTTTAAAGGTAATCCAAGAGAGGTGTTTTACAAAGGCAAATACCATTCGCTAGTATTCCTCCTCCTCGTCCAAAACTATAATAAGATCAGACTGAGCATTCTTCCCCTCCAGCTGAATGTGTCTGACGGTCCTCCAGGACCGTGACTGCCAAATTCCACTTAGTGGGGAGCCCAGAATAGGTCTGCACACGCATCGTCTGAACCCACAGTGTGTTAGATGAGACAGCCTGGCCTGTAGCCAGGGCCCAGACCTGTCATGGGACTTCTTGGCCCTCGCTTTTCATTAGGTCTGGAGCAGCCTTGAATGGCCCTTCATCTCCAACTGCTAAAATCAGAATGTTCTGACTCCTTGACTTTTCTCCCAAGACCCAGTCAGAGAAATGAAGATTTCAATTACTGTACCTTACTGAGGGGTAGACAAGTTTAAATAAACACTTTTAGGGCTAGGTAATGTGGACCAGTAAAAAGTTATCTTTGATTCATAGCTCATTTTCAAGGGAAATACATCATCTAAGCCTTAAATACACCAGCATTATTTTGCAGCTTTTCTAGGAGAAAAAATCATTATCATCTATAGGGAAATTTTCCTAACTATGCTGAATTTTGTTTTACCTTTTTCATCCTACCCTTATCACAAAAAACATTTAAGAAATCTCCCCTCTGGAGACCTATTGTACAGCATGGTGACTATAGTTAATGATGTGTCTATTTGAAAATTTCTAAGAGTAGATCTCAGATATTCTCACCCCCCCACACACACACACGCGCATGCACACACAAAGATAATGAGATAATGTATATGTTAATTAGTTGTCATAATCATTTCACAATGTATACATAAAACTATGCTGTATACCATAAATATATAGAATTTTTGTCTATTATACCTCAATAAAGCTGGAAAAAAGAATCTCCCCTATATAAATATTCAAAACATAAATGATTTTGTTATTCTCATTTCTCTGTAAACCTTTGCCCAAACAACTAAAGGAAAAAGTTTTCAGTGTTTTTATTGAATTAATATTATGGTTTCTCTAGGTGAGTGTTTCTATGGTTGGTTAGAACCTTTGTTGGCCAGAATAGCTGAGAACCACACTGCTGTTGTGAGCCCAGATATTGCATCCATAGATATGAACACGTTTGAATTCAATAAACCTTCTCCCTATGGATTTAACCATAATCGTGGAAATTTTGACTGGAGTCTTTCATTCGGCTGGGAATCACTTCCTGATTATGAGAAGCGCAGAAGGAAAGATGAAACCTACCCAATTAAGTAAGATGATTTCTCTCCAAGTCTTATATTTACCCCATATACTATACACTGAATATGTATGCACTTTTTGCTTTTATAGTAGTTGCCTCTGAGGTAATTCATATTAACAAAATGAAGAACACACATGTTCTACATAGGATAGAAAAGACATTTGTGCACTTACTTGCACAAGATGTTGCTGACTAAGAAGTAGAATTAAGTGAGCTCTTATGTCTTTCTCATAAATCATTACTTAAGAGTCTTAAAGCAGGGCTAGGAGAGAACATTTAATGTTGCTCTGCTGTGAGAGGTCACAAAGTACTCCCCCCCGAAAAAAAACAACTTGACTTTGAAGATACCATTTTTAGTTTCTATTAACCTATACAAAAGTTTTGAAATTGTGATGTCTTTAATATGTGAATTTGTTGCAATTCTTAAAATATGCTATCTTATCTTTAGTTTTTATAATAAAGTTTGACAATGGATTATTTTTCAGAACACCCACCTTTGCAGGAGGCCTTTTTTCTATATCGAAAAAATATTTTGAGTATATTGGAAGTTACGATGAAGAAATGGAAATCTGGGGAGGTGAAAATATAGAAATGTCTTTCAGAGTAAGTTTTTGGAGATTAAATATAGCATACATGTTAAACAATGAATTATATTGTGTTCTAATTGGCTGGCACAGATTATTACAGATGTGTGCAGTCTTTTTGTGCTTTCTAAAATTTAATTGCTAGAAATTTTGGAATAAGAATATTTCCTTTTAAAATGTAATTCAATATATTTATTCATTGTTGCCGATGTTACAAGAGGAATCAGTGTCCAGGCAATAACACCAATTAATGCACTAGTAGCCACTGAATTCCAGCCAAGATAAATATAATTAAATCAAGTGCTTCAGGAAATGAGTTGATTACCAAGGGAGACAGAATGGAAAAACATTTATGTATAATTTTAAAGGACATTGGACTTAACCATTTGGATTAAATGAGCTGTTTTTTTTCCCTATACATATTAAAATTTAATATGAAAAACAAAATAAAGACTTTGGATAGTCTTCACATACTCCTTATTTATTTGATTTTATGAGTTTCATTTATTTTTCATCTCTTAGGCCGAAATGTAGTGGAAAAAAGAACTGAACTAAGAGTTAGAAGATTTAAGTTTTGGCTCTGGCTTCATCACATACAGTGATGATCTTAGCCAAGTTTGTATTTCTTATGGGCAGGGGTCTTGTTTTATTCATTTCAAAATTTCTAACCCTTAGCACATGTTGGATCTCAAACAGTTTGTTGAACTGAACAGAGTTTTCTCATTTGTTTAAAAAAGAAAAGGAGAAAAAGAGGAAATGATCACTTTTCCTAATATTAGCACGTACTATTAAACATGACTTTTTTTTTTCAAGTTTTTTGCTTGATGATTATTTTAAGATACTTAAATGAAAAGGTATTGATTTCATGATTTTCCATCTTATTTCAGAACTAATGCAAATAAATTTTCTTGACACTTTCTAAATAGGCATGAATTTTTTATGATGATCAACTACTTCATAAATGTAATAGATCATACTTTGGTAAAAATGGCTTTCTGGAATTGTTTTCTTGATTGCAAAATTAAATATGCAAAGAGTAAATAGGGACTGGGTCCACTTACACCCATGCTGCCAGTTCATGGCTTAGAAGAAAAATCCTGTGGTTTAGAAAAAAGACCATATTGAGATGGATGTCAGCATATGAGCCTTTGGTTTTCTGTGCATATTAAGGAAATTGCTTGTTTAAAAAAAAATTTGGAATTCATTTTTATGAAAGATCTGGAATCACTATTTGTTAACTTTCTGAAAATGTGCTTTTGTTATCTTTAGTGTTTATACCATTTAACAAAATCAGGGGTCAGATTATTTGTGAAATTATAATGAATCTTTGTATTTTGTTTTTATTAATATCTTAAAGGTGAACTTAAAAACAACACTTTGATTTTTCCTAAAATATTGTAAATTTAAACAAATATCATTAATTATCAGGTATGGCAATGTGGTGGGCAGTTGGAGATTATGCCTTGCTCTGTTGTTGGACATGTTTTTCGCAGCAAAAGCCCTCATTCCTTTCCAAAAGGCACTCAGGTGATTGCCCGCAACCAAGTTCGCCTTGCGGAAGTCTGGATGGATGAATATAAGGAAATATTTTACAGAAGAAACACAGACGCAGCAAAAATTGTTAAACAAGTAAGTTAGAGCTAAATAATTAAATTACAATAAAAATCTATATCAAGTTCACATGTCCTTTTGCTTATTTGAATCAACTCAAGTGCAAAACATTAGAAAAATTTATCTTTAAAACTAAGTTTTTATTTAACTCTTAAAATCTATAAGGTATGAATGCCAGTTTTCTCTTTTCTTAAGAAAAATTAAGTAAACTGCTTTTGAAAAATTTGGACATTTTACTTGATGTTATCCTTTTTAACATGAAAGATATTTTGTTGTCACAACTGCCTAGGTTTAATATTTTACTCAAAGAAGATAAAATTAAGTAGAACTGCATTTTACTGGTTTCAGGATATGTGGTTAACACCTAAATAAAGGTCTAAATGGCTTTTTGAACTGGAGATAGAGACAATGTCTTGAGAATGAACCAGGAGTGTCAAGGCTTTTTTTCAAGATCTAGATCCACTACTCATTAGAAGTGCTACCTTGGCAAAGCTCCATTGAAAACAAAATGTGGATGGCATTTCATAGGGTGATTGCAACATATTTCTTCTCTTTCCTTCCTTGTCTTGAGAGATGAAGTACGTCTTGCCTCTCTCCCAGAGTAGCTGTAAAATAAGGAAGTACTAAGTGCTAACAAATGAATGCCACTTTTTTTTTATTAACCTGTTACAATTAGGTTCTGTTCTGTGGAATCACCACACATAATACCTAATTAGAACTGAATTCCAACAGTCTTTATATTGGATGAGGTAAATTAACTAGACAGTGTAAGAATCAGCTTCAGTGACTGATATACTCATCTCTGTAGAAAACAGTGCTAATTTGGGGGGTATGGGGAGTATTTACTGAGAGTTAAGGGCATCAACATTTTGACTGTCATAAAGAAAGATCTAGTTATCTCTTTCTACCTTTTCTTTGGTCTCCAGCATCTCCCTGTTAGAATGCAAACTCAGAGCACTCCTGAGTTAGATTTCTATCTTTTTACCCAAGGTAAAGAAGACAAATTGGGCAGACTGTGTACTGCACAAGAGTACTTGGGTAAGCAGGCAAGTGGGCGCTAAATGAAGCTTATGCTCTGCTTGTCATCCACAAAGGAGCAAGTGAGCCAGCAAATATCTCTTTTTACCACAGGGCACATAGTTCTACCTGGTCATATGTATAAGCTTAGTCAGAAGTCCTTAAGAGTCACTTTTTTTTTCTTTCTTTTTTTTGTGAAATCACCGAGGTTCAAGGCATTGAAGTTTGCATAAGGAAATATTTTCCCTAGTTGAAACTGATAAGCCTGAGTATTTACTTTTTCATACATGTAGGTATCAAATATAATTTTTCTCTGAAGTATTGCCTCTAGACCAAATATATTTTCAGTTTAATAGAGCTTTTTTAAAAAATTATTTTCTTAGTCTCTTAAAGGAAAATAAAATGCAGTTAACTCAAATATTATCTTTTTCTACTGAAGGTCCAGTTGGAGATATCGTTAAGAATAAGCAACACCCTTGAACTAGAAAAATATTATTCCCAACTGTATTGTTTTTTGGTGATGGTTTTTGTGGTCTTGAAGAGATACAAATTGCATTATGTATTGGCATTGTTTACCTATACCTGCTTCTCACACCACACTTTACAGACCACTTTTAGGCTTAAAGTTGGGACCAATTTTGGATGTTCCACTGTTATTCTTTTGCCCACAGCATTCCTCTAGAGATCTTTGTCTTGGAGGGGAAGTTTGTGGCACCAGTGAGGAACAAAATGGTACCATTTTATTCATTTAATCATCACTGTAGTAATGACTGGATTCTCCTTAAGGCCTGAAATGAACAGGCAGGCATACTTGTTCCCTGAATGAATGGTGAATGCTATTAAATTGCATCTTGCATTTTGACCCAGCGTTTTTTGATACCTAAATGTAAATACAAATAGTAGCATTTGAAGTATTTCATCAGTGCTATTTTAAGCATTTTCTTCACTTTTCATCTTTCCCCAGAAATCATTTGGAGATCTTTCAAAAAGATTTGAAATAAAACAGCGCCTTCAATGTAAAAATTTTACGTGGTATCTGAACAATATTTATCCAGAAGTATATGTGCCAGACCTTAATCCTGTTATATCTGGATATGTGAGTATTTTCCTGTTCTTTTTTTTACTTGATGCAGTCCTTGCCACCAACATTTATGTGGTTGGGGGAAAATTGCTGAAATACTTTCTGGTTTGTTGCTTTTGAGATACTATGTTATGATTATTAACATTACTTCCTGAAATTATTCGAAAAAATATGTGAACTACATAGAAAATTTTTAAAGTTTTATAACTTGAACATTTTTCTTCAGATTAAAAGTATTGGTCAGCCTCTATGCCTGGATGTTGGAGAAAATAATCAAGGAGACAAACCATTGATTTTGTATACGTGTCATGGACTTGGGGGAAACCAGGTGAGCTCTGCATTAGAAATCCTTCCATTGTAAAGCACTTACAAACACAAATAAGATGTTGCATAGTTTTCAGAAGTCCTAAAATCAGCTTTATACTCGGGTAAGCTGGTGTGAGAAATGTTTTTAGACTAAGTTTGGCAACTAATATTGATGTTGTAGAGCAGCAGTCCCCAACCTGTTTGGTGCTAGGGATGGGTTTGATGGAAGACGATTTTTCCACGGATAAGGGGTGGGGGTGGGGTGGTGGAGGCAGAGCTCAGGCGGTGATGCCAGCCATGGGGAGCAGCTGTGAATACAGGGGATGCAAATGAAGCTTCACTGGCCCAACTGCTCACGCTCACCTCTTGCTGTGCGCATCTCCTTCCTTAGGTTCCTAAGTTTCATGAAAGACAATTTTTCCAGGGGTTGAGGGAGGAACGGCAGAGGGGTCGGAGTCCTGCGGGACTGTCCCTAAAGGTACAGGTCCGTAGCCCCGGGTTGGAGACCATAGTTGTGGGGTCCTTTATTTTGGTTTTCACTCTGGCTCTGAAAACAGTTTGAAGTTGCCTCCCTATACAATAGAAAGGAAAACAAGAAACTAATAGAATAATGCCATTTGAAATTTTTAACAATAGGATCTTCTATGCAGGTCTTTGATGTGTTGATATTTGTGTGACTATTGGCCTGGTGATTTTTGCAAGATTATATATGAAAGCCGTATGTAACTGGATATGATTGCAAATGATAGCAAGTGTTAATAAAAGCACAATGAGTTATTTTTGTGGGCCTTAATATTATTTCTATATGTCCCCTCCCTCCCCAACAAGAGAAAGCATCTTCTTGATTCTCCTTGATTGATGACATCCCTGTTTATTACCACTTTTTGACTATTTTAGTGATTAAGGCTCAAATGTGAAATGGTACTATGTAGCCTACTATGGGTAGGGAACATATTAAATATTAACTTTCTGGTTTTAGTCTATTTTCCTTATCTTTTATAAATTAACTCTTGGAAGGATTAGACTCTGTTTCTCTCATTTGTTCATGCATCAAACTCACTGAGTGATCCCTGCATGGCAGGTACTCTGGTGGGGTCAAGCAATTTAGATTCCAACTCCTTTAAGAAATTTATGTTTCAAAATCAGTTATAGTCAGCATGATAAGGTCTGGGAGAAAGCATTCTGAATGCTCGCGGGGTATGGGAAGGGCATGTGAATTAGACTAAATGACCATACATTTTCCTGGGAAAGATGACATTTGAAGACTAATTTTTTAAAAAGGTAGGTCCAAGCTAGTGAGGTGGCTGATGGGAATGGGAACAGAATGAGAAGAGTGTGAAGAAAGGTGTACTAAGGGGAGGAGCCTAGTATGAGTCTTTACTAGGAACGAACTGCAGGTATTTGGTGTAGTTAGAGTATACAATACTAAATACTCATGATATCCTATTTTTAAAGGATGGGACTCTCATGGTATCAGTTTTCAGAAGAAAGTGTCAGTTTATCTCCTGGTCCATCTTGTTCTGTATTTCTTACTCATTAGGCTCAGCTCAATCTAGTTCTAATCCTTATTCACCTAAACCAACAATCTACTGAGGGTAGGTGAGGAGGATGCCCAGAAGCCAGAGCTGATGAGCTGGATCTGTGGGATGGTCAAGGTGTAATTCTGATATGGGATGGAGATATATGTATGAGATACATATGGACACATATAGACACACATGCATGTATACTTATACCTATATACATATATCTGTGTATATATGTGTATGCATATATACGTATCTTTTTAAAAAATGTCTTTCCACATATAGAAGAAAAATAGATATATAAATAATTTCATTCTTTTGGAAATAATACTCAACTATGCTAATGAAAATTAAGGTTTTGAGCAAAGGGAAATATTTCATTTGTAAAAATCTTATTACTAAATATATCTACTTATAAATTTCTCTCAGGTTTCCTCTGGCATTACCTTTATTTTAAAAGCTGAAGACATGTTTTTAGCTAAATACATTATTTTTTTCTTTTTTTCTGTTACCATTGCCATAAAGATGTTTTTATATTACTGTATCAAAAAATATTTTAAAATTCTAAATAGAATATAGCTGTCTTTTAGAAATTTGGGGATGGAGAAAAAATTCACATATTCTTTCAACAAATATTTGCTTAAGAACATAAAATGTAGCTTACACTGTTACAGTAGTGAAAAAGATGAGATGAGAAAAAGATGAAAAAGATGAGAAAATGTTCCACAGGAACATTTTCTTTTCCACAGGAAAATAAAAAATAAATATATAGAGATGAAAAATAAAGCAGGTAGGGGTATAATGTGTTCGGGGTGAGGTGGTTATTTTCAGAGGTTAGGGAAGAACTTTCTGGGAAAGTGACCTTAGAGTGGAGGCCTGAGTGAGCTGGGAGAGGCACCACATTCCAGGAGAAGATGAGTATCTGGGAGGAAGGATTGGCAGGTTGGTGGTCCATTGGCAGGGACATGGAGGAAGCAGAAAGTGTGGCTGGAGCAGAGCCATCCAGCAAAGAGGGGTGGGAAATGAGGCCAGAGGTGTTGATAGGGACCTGATCATGATAGGGACCTAACCCCATTAATTCTGAGTCTGACAGAGCCATTGCAGGGTTTTGAACAGGAGAATAATATTGCCTGGTTTATATTTTAAGATGATGATCCTGGCTTCTGTTACCTTAACACAGCTATTGATTTTATTTTGGCTTATTTCTTTTACATTTTATTTTCCCTCAAGCATTGCATTTAAACTACTTTGCAAATTTTAATTTCTTGACCGTGAAAATTTTGAGATATCATATAACTTGAAGATTTTTTTCATGTTTCCTCTACTGCTTTGATCAGATAGTGTTTTTATAGTGTTTTACTCCACTGTAACAGTATTTGTGTATACAAAGATAAAATAAGTATTTTGGTTATGTGACTAAACTGGCCAACATAATGGTGCAATGCGGTTTAAGCCATTGTGACTTTCTGACACTTAATGCTTTGCTTCATCCACTTTCTGTCCAGGGTGTTTGTCCCAGTTCTAAGTATTGCCAATAATCTCAGCTATCTAATTATATACCTTTAAAAATTTTTTTGCTACTGACAAAAATATACATTGGGAAAAAAGAATCTCTATTCAATAAATGGTGCTGGGAAAACTGGATAACCACATATAGAAGATTGAAACTGTATCCCCACCTCTCACCTCTCACAAAAATCAACTCATGATGGATTACAGACTTAAACCTAAGGCATGAAACCTTAAGAATTCTAGGAGAAAATATTGGGAAAATGTTTATAGCTGTTGGCCTAAGCAAAGAATTTAGGAAGAAGACCCCCAAAGCAATCACAGCAACAATAAAAATAAATAAATAGGACCTGATCAAATTAAAAAGCTTCTGCATAGCCAAGGACACTATCATTAGAGCGAATAGACACCTACAGAATGGGAGAAAATATTTGCATTCTATGCATCCAAGAAAGAGCTGATAACAAAAATCTATATAGAACTTAAGAAAATTAACAAGAAAAAAAATCAACCCCATTAATAAATGGGCAAAGGACATGAACAGAAACATTTCAAAAAAAGACAGAATAATGGCCAGCAAACGTATAAAAAAGTGCTCAACATCTATAATCATTATGGAAATGCAAATCAAAACCACAATGAGATATCACCCAACTCCAGTGAGAATGGCCTTTATCAAAAAGTCCCAAAATAATAAATGCTCACATGGATGTGGAGAGATTGGAACACTCTTACACTGCTGGTGGTGCTGCAAATTAGTATAACCCCTGTAGAAGGTAATTTGGAGATACCTCAAAGAGCTAAAAATAGAAATATCATTTGATCCAGCAATCTCACTACTAAGGCATCTACCTAAAGGAAGAAAAGACATTCTATAATAAAGACATCTGTGCACGAATCTTTGTAGTGGCACAATTCACAATTGCAAAGATGCGGAAACAACCCAAGTGCCCATCAACACATGAGTAGATTAATAAAATGTGGTGTATGTATACCATGGAGTACTACTCAACTAGAAAAAACAATGGTGATCTAGCACCTCTTATGTTATCCTGGTTACAGCTGAGGCCATCCTTCAAAGTGAGGTATCACAAGAATGGAAAAACAAGCACCACATGTACTCGGCCATCAAAGTGGTACTAACTGATCAACACTAAGGTGCTCACGTGGTAGTAATATTCACCGGGTGCTGGTCAGGTGGGAGGGGTGTGATGGGGATGGGTAAACTCACAACTAATGGATGCTAAGTGCACTGTATGAGGGAAGGGCATGCTTGTCGACCTGGCTTGGAGGAGGCAAAGGCATTATATGTAACCAAAATGTTTGTACCCCCATAATATTTTGAAATTAAAAAAAATAAAAAAATAAAATGTTTTGGCTACCAAAGTATTTTCAGTTATCTTCCATTTTTATAATTTTAATTTTAATGGCTTTTTAATAGTAATTTAAAATGCCAGATAACATTTGTTACCATCTTTGAGATCTTAAGGTTTGCCTTTCTTAGATATGTAGAGCAGGAAGGCTGTTTTCATCATCTAAACCCTCCAGTGTTTTCCCTACATTTTCCTCCAGTGTTTCCATCTAAAGAACTACCAGTTGTAAAAATGACTGATGTTTTATTTGTGGGAGGAAATAAATTAAGCATGAGACTAAGACTAGAGGAACTCCGGATATGTGGCTCTGTTAATTCAGCTAATATTTGTGGAGTGCCTACTCTAATATATATAAAGGGTTTAACACAGTACCTGCCTAGCACATAATAAAAACTTAATAAATATTAGTACTACTACTAATTATTTCATTATTGAAAATCAATTATGTTAACTTATTTTATCTTTAAAATGTCAACATTACGAAATATTTGATTTGCAATGGACATTATTACTAAATACACTGCCTGACTTTGGTCTATGGGGAAGCCAGCCAGCTACACACACAATTCTAATAGAGTGCTATAAAAGTTATCTCCGATGCTTTGCTGGAACCTTGAAAAGGGTGTAATTTTTTGGAGTAGGACAAATTCAAGGAAAGCCAAAGAAGGAAGGTAATATTTGAGTTGGCTCTTGAAAGATGGAAAGGAGTTAGCCAGGCAGAAAACGTTCAAAAGGGTATTCCAGGCAGAGCACAGACAGTAAAACAAAGCCTCAGAGTTGTGGATCCACATGTTCTGCATTGGTAGAATTGTGTAAAAGAACAATAATATATAACTGGGACAGTGGTTGATGGAAGATTGAAAATAGAAGATTTTGTGTACCAATTAAGGAGTGTGGACTTTATCTTAGCAACAGTACTGATTCACTTAAGGGCAGTCGGGGATCAAACCAATGCTATAAAAGACTAACTGGCAGCAGATTGAATTGCTAGAATAAAGCAACAGAAACTGGAGGTAGCTGGAGGTTTCACAGTAGGAATTCTGAGGGTCTGAGTAAGAGAAGTGAGGCTAGGGAAGTAAGAATGAGTGGGATGGTAACATCTGAGAGGAAAATGCAGTACAAATAAGGACTAATTAATTGCTAAGTGGGTAGAGAACAGCATCAATAATAGCTTATATGTATCAAATGCTTACCACCTGCCAGTTATTATTCTGAGTGTTTTAGGAATATTAACCCATTTGTCTTTATAACTACATGGGATAGGAGCTATTAAATTACCCATTTTACAGATGAGGAAACTGAGGCACGGAGAACACCCTGAAGTTCCTAGTTTAATGAAAATGATGTTAACTAAAATGAAGATGAGAGAAAGAGCACTTGTGGGAAAGAGGGAGTGGCAGTAAATGAGCTTCCTCGAACTTCTCAGGCCCTTTTTGTGAAGTGCCTGTGCTAGCCTCCATCTTCCCTGGTATCTCTCAATTTCTGATATGGGGAGGAAGACAATACCTTCCTAATTAAGTAACTACCTGTTGATGACAGGCTGAAGAAGAAAGGCTATAGTATCTTGTGTCATACAAATTCAACTTATTGTTTCCAGTAGCTTTTTATTGTATCATTTTGTTGAGGTAGAAATGACTTCATTATTCAGTGAGTTGCTGATTTTTAAATGTATTTTATTTTACAACTGAGCATATAGAGTTCTTTTGTCAATAACAGCACTCTTCCTCTCATAGTACTTTGAATACTCTGCTCATCATGAAATTCGGCACAACATCCAGAAGGAATTATGTCTTCATGCAGCTGAAGGTCCCGTTCAGCTGAAGGCCTGTTCCTACAAAGGTCACAAGACAGTTGTCACTATAGAACAGATATGGGAGATCCGGAAGGTACTTCCCTGTAATTTCAGTACTTTGCTTAGTTCAAATTGCTTATCTGGGGAAATGAGTGGAACGTGGCACATTGATATTATCCATCAGAATTTCTCTGCCTTTATTAATTTTGTTATGTGTTTCTACCCATGTGATAAGTGAGTGTATCTATGAATTAAGTACATTTAGGGAAAAAAATCATAAAGTTGCTTGACTGAAGCATGGTTTATGTAGATCAACACTTCTGTGAATTATTAATAATAGTTGCTTATTTTTGACTTTTTAAGGTTTCTTATAATGCTTCACGTGACAGTCACATTTTCTTTTTCCTGACAAAGAGGAAAAATATTATTTTTCTCCCTTAAAGGAATTAATTTTTTCCTACCCTGATTTAATACTTTTTAACAAATCTAAAATTGAGAAAATACATGGCAAGTCTCTTCTGTTTCTAAACACGTTTAAGGCTTAGCTGGATCGTAATGGTTCTTACCTGACAATTGTTTTGTGCAGTAATGGTTTTTGTGAAAACCATAACATGGCTTTTATTATTTATGATTTTTAAAGAGTTTGTCACCTGTGGAAATATCAATGGGATGCTTCTTGTGTGAAAACTTGATTCAGACCTTGCTCTGTATACCTCTCTTCATTTATGTAATACCTTGTTAATTGAACAGTAGTAGCATCAATGGTGGTGTTTACGGCAGAAGCCAGCAGGATTTTGTCAGATATAGTTGATCTTACAAAGATTTAAAGTTAAGAATGGTGTACATTTAGTTTGTAAGTCTCCCTTTAGCTTCAATGAGACCATAAAGTTGTTTAAATATTTATCAGTTAATTATGAGTCTTGAAACTTAATGTCTGTTGTGTTTCCTTTTATTTTAGGATCAACTTCTATATAATCCATTCTTTAAAATGTGCCTTTCAGCAAATGGAGAGCATCCGAACTTAATGTCATGCAATCCATCAGATCCACTCCAAAAATGGATATTTAGCCAAAATGATTAAGTGTTCCTTAAAATTAAGGAGTTGAAAAAGGAGATATTCTTTCTCATAAAACTGTGACTAGGCATACACTGTAGTTTTTGAAAATTATGCAAAAGCAGCTAATTGTAACTTATTCCAAGTGCATTTTTCTTATTTATGTCTTAAAATGTCTATGTAGTACTGCTACAGAAATCCTGTAAGTTTCTGTTTCAAAGCACAATAACTAGTAATACCAAAGACTATTTTCAAATGTCCAGATATAGAAGAAGAGATGTTTACAATATGATGAAAATAATTTTCCACGTATAGTGATGTTTGTGTGTTTTGTAAACTTAAGGATTGCATAACTACATTTACACTCACAATTTAAAATATTTCTCCTAGTTTTTTGGGGGAAGGAAGAAAGATTTGATACTGTATTTTTTTTAACTACATAGAAATGGATCAATGAAGGCCAAGTATTGGCCTTTATGTACAAACCAAGAAGTTTTTATAGATCTAGAATTTATTATTTTAAAATGCAGATAAACTTTTTTTGCCTTTTGTTTACTTGTCTGTCAAATGTTTCCTTAAACTTGAAATTGAATAAGGAGAGGAATATTTTTAACGCTTAAATTTCTTGGCAAATTTTAAAATATTTTTTAGTCTGAAGCCCACTCCACTTGAAGCACTTAAGTCTTTCTTAAATGACTTTTGTAAGTAACTATACTGTGTTTTCCCAAAGCACTTTAAAAACAAAAACTTTATAAATCACTCTCTGTTGAAAAGGCATCCTTTTCCTTTCTGCTGGTCTTTTTTTCTTACCAAATTTCACTAATCTTGAATGTTTGTGATATTGAATTTCAAAAACAGAATACTTGACTCATTTAAAGCTAAATTTTGTTACTGATTCAATTATAATTGTAATAGATTCTTGTCTTTGTAATGGATTTTTTTCATCAAAAAAGGCCTTATTTTAATCTATGTAGAAAACACAATAAAAAAATCCTCAACACTATTGTAATCATTTGATTAAGTTTTCTCTTTTGGGTAAAATTTATAATTGATAATAGGTGGGGGAAACATGAATTTTGTATAGTGAATTTCTAAGCACCTATTGTTTTGTAGAGCCATCAGATATTTCTTAAGGCACAAAATATTGGGAATGGTGAAAATTTTATGTTAGATATTTAGACAATTTTGTACCAATTTCTGGTAATGTTTCTTCAATATCTGATAGAATGATTTTTTAAAAATTTGATAATCACTTAGGATATTTAACACTTTTTTCTTTCTGGTCATTTTACGTTTATTATTCCGGAAGTAAAATACGACTGGCTTCATATTTTAAACCTGAAAGAGCCTCAATTTTACAAAAGAAAACATTTCTTGATTATTAGCTCCATCTCCTTATTGTTTGTAACTTTGAACTTGCATTACAAATCCTGCATTCTCTAATTGATTACAATGCCAATTTTTATTTCAATTCAACTAACATGTATAATGTGTCTAATTTTGTATTAAAAGTTATGGTAGGCAGAGGAAGACTTGTCATTGCCTTTGAGCTATATCTCATGGGGCAGAAAGAAAGACAAATAATTTTGAAATAGTGCCAGTATGATGTTATAGTTTATGATGCAGATGACAGCTTACTGTTCGTATTTATTTCTTTAATAAGTAAAGATATTTATTACTATAGCTGACACTAATATGTATTATTAAATATACACTGTGCCCACTTAACACATGCAATTTCTATTTCTCAATTTGTTATTCTAGACATGATACCCATGAGCAAATACTGTTCTTAGAGCTTGTTAAATCTCTAAAAACAAAGCAAAACAATTTCTCAAAGATATTTTATAAATGAACTTAAGCATGTTTAATAAATGTTTAAGCATGTTTAATAAAAACAAACCAACCCAAGTGCCCTCCGTTTATCAGTCCTGTTTTGTCTTGTCATGATCCAGCTGAAATCCTTTTCGTTTCAGTGGCTATTGTTATGGCTCAGTTAAATGCATTCACAAGAAAAGTCCTTCTTACCTGATTTGGGAGCCTCAGGCTGTTGCTCAGGTGTCATACAAATCATTTTATTAAGGACTGGCCGTTTGAAATGGCTAGTGCTTTTTAAAAGTCTGAGTTTTGGAACAATGCTAATAGGGATTTATTTATGGAGCCTGGCTGCCATCCACCTGAGAGAGTTGAACGCACCCAAGTGTGAAATTGTGGAACTCTTGCTCAATTTGAAGCTGCCATGGCAAATGGTCTAGTTGCTACAGAAGACCTGGCATGTTGCCATCATTCCAGAGGACCAGGTCCTAAGAACTCTGGGTTGGTAAACTGCACTGCCAAACCTGCTAGGGTCAACCTGATGGGCAGGCTCACAGAAAGCTGAGACGTGACCACATAATTAACTACAGGAGAAAATAAGCAATACACTAAAATTACCTATTACCATAACCAATGGTGAAGGATTTTTATGTCCCTATATTACTAGAGAATGGCCTCATTATCAAAAGACACTTTAAATACTATGTATACTAGCAAAATATAAGTGGGAAAAGGCAGGGAGCTTTTTGCACTGGGAAAATGAGGTTGAATTCTTAGAAAAAGCAAGAAAAAAGTTGAGTCATTTAAAAATGCTGTTATATGTACATGAGAATTGTAAAAGATATGGAAAAGAAAAATCTAGGAAGATTCTGCACTCAAATTGCTTTACAATTCACTTTAAAGACGGCAAAAATATCTTAAGAAGACAACGCATTTTCAGAGTGGTTTGTGCAGGACAAATATTGCAGAACTCTCAGAAAACAGTTCACACTCATATAAAAGGCCTTAGACTTACAACAGAATATTTGTGAAGGAATTAACATACATACAAATGTAGGAGTATGTGTGTAGGTATGTATATGTTTTAAAGTACAGATATATATATATATATATATATATATATATATACACACACACACATATAGTATGTGTTTCTGTTTTAACTACCTTTCCCAAATCATCAACCATCAGCTCAACTGCACTGGGGAAGAGATTCCTTCTACACACATAGTCACTCTTGCTTCCTAGTCTTCAACATCTAGGAATTATTTGTGCGTGTTAAGAATTCTATTAGGTACCAATGGCTAATAATACACAAAATAGTTCTTGTCTTCAAGAAGGTTACAGTTTAGTAATGTGGTTATCAATGAGGCCTCATAATGATGTTTTGGAGAGAAATAGCCCCATGATGGAGTCAATATCTTCAGCTTCTGCTGAGTCCATTGACAGAAACTAGAGGCGAAAACAGAGACCCCGTATTTTAGAGATACATAATTAATGCTTCTGAAACCTTGTACACACCTGAGGATTTTATTAAAATCCAGATCCTTATTCACTAAGCCTAGGGTAGAGCTTGTGAGTCTATATTTCTAACAACTCTGAGGTATTGCCAAGGCTGCTGCCCCTGGTACCACATTTTGAGTAGAAAGACTACCTGTTGAATCAATGCCTAGGGTTCTTTGTGACTACCATGGTGACTTCCAACATGCTTCACCTCTCTTACTACTTCAGGCATCACCAGAAGTCAATGCTTCCCTGTCATCCATTGTTGTCGTTATGGTTCCCTGGCACATTCTACATATTTTGTATAACCCTAAATTGATCAGTCACCCACCCTCTGATCACCTTCTACTCTGCAAACGTCTATTCTTTGATAGGAAAACTCTCTTACATCAACAACCTTGTCTCTAGAAGTCCTATTTATTGTCTTGCCTTAACTGAAACTGGATATTCCCTAAAGATACCTCTTCCTATTCCAGTGAGGACTATTGCTTTTTATTTTGTTGTCTATCATTCCTCTTGGGCTTCAAGGCTAGGATTTGGAATAGGCATATCCCTTCTTCAAAAATGCCCCAGTTTATTTGAAGCCATGTCATGTGGATATATTATGCTCTACCCCTTTGTGCTGCTATCAACCGTGAATCTATAGGTCGTTTCCCCAAGCAGTTTTTTTTTTACTATTGGTTTTCCTCTCTGAATTTCATAATAGATGCTTTCCTCAAATACCTAGTGATCCCTAATTATTTGTCTATCTCTAACAGAGGAGCATTCCATACTTATTAGAAAGCTCTGTAGCATGGGGAGGGCATGTTGACTGTGGTGGTTTCTGTAGGGTGATCTTATGGAGCCATCGTGCTGGGAAACAAAGCGACAGTTTAGATCCCCAGAGAAGAATCTTCCAGTCACCTGCCTGGAGGGTGTAAGCCTGACTGCCATTGGAAGATGAGGGCTGAGGATGCATTTTCAATATTCAACTCCTGTCCTCGACTGTGCTGGTGGCCACTGTTCTAGAGACCACCCTCTGTTTTACCCTCCCCAGTGACTGAATCTCTAGGCTTCTGCTTAGGTATGGGAGAGGATTGAGTGGTCTAACTAGTAAATGGACTGTCAGCTAGTCCTCCTCCCCTAACCCCACTTTCTCCTTCACTTCCAGAGGCACCTGGCACCACCAGTTCCTGATCCTTTCTGTGGTCTTGTGGTACAAAAGGGATTACTGCTCTTACTTCCTCCACTGTTAGCTTTGGATTGACTCACTACTAACTGACTTGCTTTCCAAGCTTCAAACCTCTTCTGCTCTTTCTCCCTATGGATTTATATATTTTTTTCTACATCTTTACCATCATTTTCATGGGATTTTGTAAGGAAGCAGAAGAAATGAGGGCAGACTCTAGTATTCCTGATGAGAAATCCCCATTAGTTCTTCAATGACCTGCAATCTATCTTCTGTCACTAACAACTTCCAGGTTGCCAAATCCAATGACAACTGCTCTCCTTTTATTTGAGCTCTGCAGCATTTGAAACAATTAACGCATTTTGGACATTTGTGAAGCTCTCTCCTCTCTGGGCTTGTATGGCACCACAGGCTTCTATCCCCAGTCCCACTGCCTTGTTCAAATCAGCAGTGTGATATTGGCAGTGCAGACCACTGCCCAGTGTGATACTGGCAGGGCAGAGAGGGTTCTTCCCCTCCACACAGGACGGGAATTCAAGCACAGAAGCATAAGTGAGAGAAAAGAGTTTAGACACAAGGTATGAGCAAAAGCAGAGAGGTACATTGAAAACAAAGCACACTCTTAAGAAAAGGCAAAAGAATGGACTGATCCAAGAAGGAACAATGCCACGCCAGGGTTAGGGTCTGTCTTTTTATGCTAATGCCTAATACTATGCTAAACTGGGGCCAGAATATTCACAGGTTTTCTGGGAAAAGAGTGAATTCCTGAAACCAGGAATCCTCCTCTTTCTTAACCTGGAAGTACAGGATAACTTCCAGGAGTTGCCGTGGCATTTGTCAACTGCCATGGTAAAGGTGGGTATGATTTTTACTATGTTAATGAGGTTAGTTCATTTAGGGTATCTGTCACCTCATGCACACTGTCACCTGTGCGCATGCCCCAATTAAAGAAATTCCCCTTTTTACCTTGGATAAAGATGTTATGGCTAAAGTAAAATAACTGAAGGGTCTCCATTGGTTACATTTATCTTAGTTAAGCGTAGTCACATTCTTAGGACTGTCTTGTTCTGTTGACCTTCTCCTGACCTCTGCCCTAACTTCCTGTAGGGTATCCCATGCCTATCTTAATTATTTCTCACATAACTTGAACTAAGATGATCTCTTAACTAATTTCCCTGGTTGATTTCTTCACAATTTGACTTGACTTTTTAAGTAAAAAACATTCCTCCTCTGATTTTGTAACCTACCTTTGGCTCCCAACTCTTCTTAGAATGAAATTCTTGCTTCTGGTCACAGTCAGCAAGGCCCGATGTGACCCAGTCCTTGCCTGCTTCTCCTGCCTCATCTAGGACCACTTTTTCTCTGACCCATTGTGCCCTAGGCACGGCGGTGCCTCCCGTGTTGGTCTCATATGTCAAAACTTGTTCTTGCTTCAGAGCCTATATGTCCCTTGTCTGCTCTTCATCACATTATCTATTACATGCTTCAGTCTTCAGAACAAATAAAACATTGTCAGAAGAGACCACACTTTATAAAGTAACCCAGTCACTACCCAATCACCATGTTTATTTTTTTAATTACATTTACCAGTACTTGAAATTATTGTCTTCCTTTATGTGTGAACTTGTCTTTTGTCTCTACTAAAATGTCATTCATGAAATCAAGATAAGAAATAAAGAAATCCATATCACATTACAATTTAGGTAAGTTCACTACATTGTTTACATAAAACAACTTTTTTAAGAGTGCTTAATATATATTATAGATATTATATTTTCAGGCATGCACAGGACAGGTGCCAATGAGGAAGGGCTATGAGTATGGGAATGGAATGGCGAATGATGAGGGAAAATGGACAAATCAGCAAAAAATAAAAAGCAACAAAAAAAGACAAAGTTTTCTTGGGTTCATGAACATCAACTTTAAAAAAATATTGATTGGAAAAATTATGTGAGTATATGCATTATTTCTTCAAAATACATGTTACAAAGAACATAGATTTAGTCATAAAATCCAACAGTACAAGAATAATGGACCAAAATATAGAAGTACTAGTTCACATAGCACACAGTAAATCTATGAAACTCGATACCCAGAGTTTATGTAGGTGGAAATTTCATATAAAGTAGACTCAGAAAAATTGATGGCTGATAGGTTCACAATCAATAAGGAAAGGTAGAATGTTTAGCATATTCTCCAAGCTTTTAGAGTAACATAGAAGATAGCAGCATCTCTTAAAACATATCCCTTGAATAATATATTGTCATTGAAAACATGGTCCCCTGAAAGTTGGTTATGAAGGTATGTGTTTCTATTTAACAATATCTTAATTTTAAGACATTCCTTTGCAATCTCAGCCATCCATTGTATAAATTATGAGAGAAATCTAATTTTTTCCAGTAGTATTTTTGAAAATGCTTTCCCTTTAAAATATAACATTATTGAAGTTCAGAATACTTGGGGCTAAAATATAAAATACAGTTTTCTTTGAAAGCATGGGTGGGATTCAGGGTGTTATTATTTTCAAAAATCTCCTTTTAAAAAGAAGACCAAATAACTTCCACTTACTTGTAAAATCCTTGTTAACTAGGAGCAGCATAATTTGTGTTACTCTGTGGTGGAGTACATTTATTATTTTATTTTTCCATCAGAGTTCCCATTGCCAGCAATAGAAATTAACTCTGAATGATTTAAGAGGAAAAGGGGTTTGTTGAAAGGATATTGAGTAGTTCACAGAGTCGCTTGGAACACTGAAGAAAAGGCTAAAAAAAAATGGGCAGGCAGGGTAAGGCAAAATGCATAGCTTTGAAGCTAAAACTATGCTGCAGAACTAGACTGGTGAGGATACTCTTTCTGCTGCCAGCAAACACCAAGTGAACAGTTTGCACTTCTCATTCACCTGGCATTGGCATTGCCTACTGCTGGCATTGGCTACTGGATGACCCCTCTGCTATAGCTGCTGCGACTGGATCCTCGAAGGTACTGCTACTATTGCTGTCAGAATGAATTCTCCACTGACTGCTTCTTTTCTCACTAGCTCCCAAGTCAATATCCAGGCTGGATGCATACCGACTGAGCCTATTCATGTGCCATGCCCTCAAGACAATGGAGACTATAAAAGCAAACATCTGGCCTTGGAACTTCTGCAGCTGAAGGCCAAAATTTCACAGGCATAGAAAGAGAGTTCAGATGCCAGGTAGCTATTAATAAAAAACATGACAAATGACTTTAGTACAAACCCCAGGAATTGAAAACTATAGCATTCTTTTCTTGCTGTCTTTTCCTTTAAACTGTAAAGCAAACACATTTAAGTGATTATGCATATGATATGTATAAAATTGCTGTCCACTTAATCCTTTTGTTATATACTTTCTCACTTTCCTTTTTTTTTCTTCTAAATTGAGTCAAAGATATTACTATATTTTTTATTTCTGTATTCTGTGGAGTTAGATAGTATATTAATAATTTGTATCCTCCCAGCAGCAATTTTTATTGTTTTTTAAAAATTTTTATTGAGGTATAATTTATATGCAATAAAATGCACAGATCTTTAGGGTTCAGTTTGACAAGTTTTGACTTGTACATACTTGTAACTGCCACCTATCTTAGGGTGGACAAAGATGTCTTAGTTCTTACCAGGAATAGCACAGAAATGATGCTGTAGTGTTATATCTGGAGTCCTTCAATGCATATCCATCCTGCACTGGAGATGTTGACCTTCATAACCTCTTCAAGTTGGTGTCTTCTAGGTTCCTGCTTCATAAGGCCATCATTTTTTCCCTTTGTTTGTAGACATTTTGTGAGGAGACACTCCAAGACTATGCCAATATATATTCCTTCACCAAATTCCTATCCATTGGCTTTAGCATTCATGGACGACTCCTACCTGATTCAACTCCCTCTCTGACATGTATCATCATCCCTTCTACATTAGTTTGCTGGCCTTATACTGCAAGAAAAAAATTCCTTTATTCATTCATTCATTCATTTGGTATAGCCTGATAGATTCCTACTTCATTCAGTGCATTACAATCTGGTTACTATCATTATTTTTGCTGATGCTACAGTAATTGTTCCAGATTTGGCCACTAAAGCCACTTCAGGCTAACTCCCATGGATTTATCTTGCATGTTCCTATTATTCTTTGAACACTTCCATACTTTATGGGTCATTTTGTACTTCTTCTGTCTGAACCTTGAAATCAACTATTTCTCCATGACCTGGTTCATGTTAGCAGAGGCATTTATAAATCTAAATCTGGGTACTTAGTGTGCTCATTTCTACTAGGGTATCTTCTTCTAGGCCCTCATGGCAGACAAAGCTGCATTTACAAATCCTTATCTGTATCTATATCCTCTATCTATCTACATATATGTCTATATCATCTAATTATATGCCTATACATATATCTTTATCTGTCTATAGCTACCTCTCTCTCTTTTGTTCTCTCTTTTTCTCTCTCAATTACAATCTAATACCTTATATTTCTCCATCTCCATCTTTATAAATCCCTACTCTGACAGTGAGAAACTTGGCTCCCATTAGCTTTAAAATATTTACTTATTTACTTAATCACCCTGTATGTAACCAATCTCCTTACCACACCATTAGTCCTTTTTGGCCCCTGGCCATGCCATTTTCCCCTCATCCTTCTAACTTTCTCAGTCCTCAGCCATTTCCTAGAAAAGAGAAAGGAAAAGAAGAGAAGGGAAAGGAAAGGAAGAAGAAAAGTAAACAACCTCCTGTGTTTTTGTTTTTAATATATAACCACTTCATAAAACAGAAAAACAAAATTGAAGCTGAGTTAGACCAAATGTATTTTTGGTCAAACTTTATCTGCTTCATTCACTATAGTAGAGAATAGAAGAGATATATCGAGTGCATTTTAAAGAACACAAATCATAAGGGATGTTTTGATAGCTTTGTAAAGATTTTGGGGCCAGGCCCAGTGGCTCACCCTGTAATCCTAGTACTTTGGGAGGCCAAGGCAGAAGGGTTGTTTGAGCCCAGGAGTTTCAGGCTGCAGTGAACTATGATTGTGCTACGGCACTCGAGCCCGGGTGACAGAGTAAGAACCTGTGTCTGAAAAAAAAAAAAAAAAAAAAAAGATTCTGTATATAAAAATTGTGAAAACATGTGCAACATATGTACCAGTTTCTCTTTGCTTCTGTAACAAATTACCAGGTACTTGATGGCTTAATATAAGGTAAATTTATCTCACAGTTCTGGAGATCAGAAGTCCAAAATGAGTCTTACTGCACAAAAATCAAGATGCTGTTGGCAGACCTGTGTTTCTTCTGGAAGCTCTAAGGGAGAATCTATTTTCTTGCCTTTTCCAGCTTCTAGGGCTCCATTCTGCCATCTTCAAAGCCAGTGGTGGGGCATCTTCAAATCTCTCTATGACTCTTAGCCCTCCTTCACCTTCCTTCCACTTCTAAGAATCTTATAATTACATTTAGTCCACCAGATAATCCAGAATAATATCCTTATTTTAAAGTCAGTTGATTAGCGACCTTAGTTCCATCTGCAACCTTAATTCCTTTTTGTCATGTCACATGACATATTCAGATGTTTTATGGGTGTTAGCATATGGACATTTTTGGTAGCCTTATTCTGCCTTTCACAACATGAGACAGGCAAAAAAGGTTGACATCTTTAATCACATAAATAGCTCTTGCAAATCAATAAGAATAAAACCCTAACAGAAAAATAATAAAGAATATTCCTAAGCAATTACTAAAAGAAAAAGTAGGAAAGAGCTAAAAACTTATAAAAGATTTGATAACCCTAGTAATCAAAGAAATACAAATTAGAGAGAACATAAAACACAACTTTTCACTAATGAAATTGGCAGAGTTATTTTTTTCTTCTTAATTATGCTCAGTGTTGGCAAGGACTGAGAGAGAATAACACTCACTCATTGCTGGTAGGAATAAAATTGACATTACTTTTCTGGATGGCAGTTTAGCAATATGTACTAATGGCCTTAAAATTGTGCAAACCATTTGGCTAGCAATTCTATTTCTAGAAATTTATTCTAGGATAAAAAGAAGAATATTTGTAACATTTTAATGTAAGAATATTCATCAGAATTTTGTTTAGTGAAAGATTGGAAAAATATAAATGCTTATTGAAATGAGATTGCTTTAATGTATTTTGATATATTTTGAAATGATATAATATTCCTATGGAAATTTTTATACATAAAACATATGGTATAAAAATAAAAAAATTCCTGTCTCTGAAATCATGTCTAGAGCCTTAACAAACCCAATTCTGCCATCAAAAAGTTAAAAAAAATCCACTCTTCTGAATTTTGTGTTTATTTTCATTTATTTGGCAGTATGATTTTATTATATACGTATAGACTCATATACAGACATTAAACATTATGGCTTTAGAAGTACATTTATCAAAATCAGAAGACATCCAGAATATATTGAATGAAAAAATCAGGTTAAAAATAGCATATTAAGAATAACTTCATTTTTAAAAAGAAAATATTATGTCTGGGAGGATACATGGCAATATAACATGGTTAATTCTGGATGGTGGAGTGATTGATGTCTGATATTTTAATATCTTCTTTTTACTAACTTTTATTTTGTAGCTTAGTTCAAAGCAGTACTTATCTTCAAAGAAAACTGTAGTTAGAAAAGATTAACTGAAAGGTAGTAGCTTTTTCTGTTAATAGTTTGTTTACCTGCTTTTTACCTCCTAATTATAAAAGTAAAAACAATTTCCAATCATGTTATAAAAGGTAGAAGGAGATGATTAAATCATGGTTGTTTTTTTTTAATTTGCTTAGTACCATACACATGTTTGTTTTTAGGCACGAATCAAGGTGAAAAATATTATTTTTTATAACACCTCTATTTCATGTGTATCACTCTGAAAAGGTCTCCTTACCTGTGCAAATGACACATAACTGAAATGTTAGGAAGGTGCGTCGTGCCTGCAGCTAGAAGAATGCAAGGAGAACTCAGAGAAGCACTTTAAGAGAAGAGAGACTCAAAATTCTTTGTTCCTAATAAATTCGGGATAGCAAGAATACATATTCTGCCTTCTGATTTTTAAATGTTGATATTTAATGTTAATGAGGTTTGTACATATGCATACATTCAAACAAATATTAGATGACTTATTAAAATCAATAAGATATACTCTATTTCCTCAAGAAACATCAGGTTTAATGAAGCGATGATCACAGTAGGGCCGGGAGCTCTTGCCGGTGGTTGGCACAGACAGCAAAGGGGGTCTTGGCATTGGGTGTGGGTGTCGGGAAAGTTGTACTGGAAACTGAGCTATTCTTTGAAGGCAGCCTGGTTGACTACCCTTCAGTGTCCCATCAGGAATCTGGAGTTTATTCTTTAGGTGGGGTAAAAGAGAGTGACCATCCCTCTACTCTTGAGCGCAGGAGGTGGGCCATGGTGAGCACAGAAGCAGAAGAGCCGCCCATCTACTGACCTGTGGCTCTCAGCCCCCGGGCTCCCAACTCACACCACACACCCCCCGGGGACCTGCCCCATATCATAGCTCTGGGAGTCTCCCCTTCCAGTCCTTTACCCTGTGACTTCCCTACCAATGACTTTTGCAAGCTCCCAAAGAAGCCGAACCCACTACACAATGGAGAGCCTCCTTCAGCTTATTTTCTTGTGGGAGATGTCCTCTCTCAGCAGCAATCTGATCTTTCTCTAATTCTGCCAAGCTTAGGACTGCTCTGATTTTTTTCAAACTAAACTATGTATCATTAGGCATAAAATCATAGGTAGTAAAACTCTAAAGAATAGCAAAAGTCGGGATTAAACTAAAAGACAGTGATTAACACAAAAGTAGGGATAGTGATTACCTCAGAATGTGGAAGGACAGGGGTGGGATGAGATTAGGAGGAGACACACAAAGACTGTCTAAGGTACCTTTTGTTTCTTAAAGCGGGTGCACAGGTGTTTATTTTATTACTATTCCTTAAAGGGAAGACATATAATGTATACTGTCTTCTGTATATATGAAGCATTTAATAATTAAAGGAAAAAGCTTAGATGAAGAAGGCAGGAAGAATATTGTATGCGGAGAGAACGAGTCTTACCTGGAGAGCTAAGGGCAGATTGGTGTATCAAGTTCAAGTGACAAAAAAATTGTGGAGGGTGAGGGAGGACCTGAGGGGGGAGGGGAAGGAGACACCGGCATACACAGCCCCGGGACAGTTTGCTTTCCTTACCATTATCTTATTCTTATTTTCTCTACAATGACCTTCTTGTCTCTATCCTATAAAGCATTAATGATAATCATGTGTTTATTTGTATAAGAGGCTTTGCTAAGCAAAATGCTTTGTGAATTAGATGAGGGACTTAAGTTAGAAGGGCCTACCGGATATTACGGCCATACAGCCAAAGCAACAAAGATGGAACAAGGTAGCATAAAAGGATTTGCATTGTGTTCAACCAGCGAGCAAGTGCATTTAATGGAGTGATAAGGGAACCATGGGAATTGTGTGTTTATATAAAGTGGAGTTCAAAGGGAGTTGCATCTGATTCAGTTGGGAAGAGCTTTGTAGAGGAGGCAGGATTGCCGGAGCCACTTGATCGAAGCAGGAGAGTTTGAACCGGTGGGAAGAAAGCGTTCCAGGCTTTGAATTATTTGTGGTCGTGTTGCTATTTTGACTATTACCGAGCAGGAGCTGCCTGCATGGTGATCTCCCAAGCCTGCAGTGGATTGTTCAGGAATGCTCCGCTGCGGCTTTCACCTCCTCTCTGGCAGTCCTTGCCCCAAACCACAAAACCCAAATGAATGTGTTTTTCTTCTAAATGGGCGTGGCCTTAAACATGAAACCAAAAATTTTGGTTTGAGAAGAGTCAACATTTTGATGGCATTTATAGCTTTGGTCTTTATTTTTAAAGCGCAGCAGCAAAGATAAACCAGCCTCCTCCATTTGTGCTTACGTCTTTCCATAGTTAACCTGAAAGCGGACACCATGGTGCTCATAATGTTCTTTGTCCATTCTTGTCTGCTTGTTACTTATTTTTAGATCCGTTTCTCTCAACAGTGAAAGTGTGCCTTCCCTTTGGCATTCAGATTTATTTGGTGATGGGAAAAGAGAGAAAGTTACCAAAGGCCTCATGAGTCAATGTTCAGCAAAGATGATTTCAGCATCTTCTCACCTAACTCTGTTTGTTTTATGCTTCATTTTTAGTTTTTTAATGCTCTTGTTTATTTTCATTGTCCTTCTTCCTCCCTCACATCCCAAGTTCCTCTTGTTTTCAACCCTCACTCCAGCAAAAGTTTCTGCCTTTGGGAAAAACTCTGATAGTTTTTCTTCCTCCAAGAGAAGAATTGACATAATATATCACACTCTACCCCCCACTCCAATCCCAGTTAATCACAGGAAAATGTTGCCTGCACTGCCAAGAGGACAAAGGACATAATTACAGGGGGAAGTTTAAAGAATTGCTTAAAATTGGCCCGAATAGGCCGGGCGCTGTGGCTCACGCCTGTAATCCTAGCTCTTGGGAGGCCGAGGCGGGCGGATTGCTCAAGGTCAGGAGTTCAAAACCAGCCTGAGCAAGAGCGAGACCCCGTCTCTACTATAAATAGAAAGAAATTAATTGGCCAACTGATATATATAGAAAAAATTAGCCAGGCATGGTGGCGTATGCCTGTAGTCCCAGCTACTCGGGAGGCTGAGGCAGGAGGAGGATCGCTTGAGCCCAGGAGTTTGAGGTTGCTGTGAGCTAGGCTGACGCCACGGCACTCACTCTAGCCTGGACAACAAAGTGAGACTCTGTCTCAAAAAAAAAAAAAAAAAAAAAAATTGGCCCGAATAAAGGGTGAATTTATTTATTATGGATAGAAATTTTATCCAATTTTGCTAGAGGTAAGATAGAATTATTTTTGTATTCTCTATGTAGAAAAAGATAGTTATAGGAAGAGAGCATTTCACTAAAGAGTGCAGGGAAAAGTATTATAGAGGCATGTCAGTTAATTAACAGAAATGTTATTTTTATTGATTTTGTGACATATTTTTCAGCTGTTCCAAATTTATTTCTTGAGATTTAAATTCTCATTATAAGTACATATTTACTTTTGCACTCTGTTTTATGTTCATAATTTTATGTTTTATTTTTTATGAGAAACCCCCAAATTGTATAAGCTTCAGCCTCTACAACATTCGGATCTGCCCTTTGTTGTCAAGAAAATGAACAATTGTCAATGCGAGAGATGAGTGATAAACGCAAGAATCCTATTTCCATACCAAAGTAGGAAGATGAAATGTAGCTTATCTTATGCTGTGTGTGGTGTTTCTGGTTCTGCTTTTTAACCCGTCTTTTTATATTTCCTGTTACCTATAGAAGATTTTTCTAAACAGTCGAGTTCATGTTGTGTTTTTTTCCTTTCCGAGCATCAGCCACGCTCTTAATTCAGAGCTGTGCTTTTAGATAAACTGGAAACCTGCCCACTGGGTATTGCCCTTGTGTACCCATTTGATAGAGTGCTTCCATGAACTGATGTTTGATAAATATTTAATAGGGTGTGTTCAGCTAAATTAGGTCAACAGCTAAGGTGGGAAAGGATTTTTTTTAAAAAAAAAAATACTGGAGCGGCTTTGAATGTTGAAAAGCATCAGATAGCAAAGGCCCTAACGGAGTGAACAATAGTTACTGCCTTATATTTTTCAAGGGAGTGTAGAAGATGCTCCAAATTCCCAAGAAGATGTTCCAGCCCTTAGAAGCTTGACTCTAATGTTGATCTCAAAGCCTAGGGAGAGAGGTTATAAGCCTCCAATTTGCATGCTTCAGCGGGTTTGAAGACTCACCACCTAGCAGAGTAGATCCAAATCACAATGGAACATTGAAGAATTTACTGGTGACTGGGCATTGTTTCTGCAACTTAGGCTAAAATGATTCAGGGAGAAAAATGTGTGAGAGATAAAGCAAACATGGTCAAATTAAATATTTGGGGGATTTGGGTGAAGGGTATATGGAAACTTTCTGTGTACTTAGCTCAGACTGCTATAATAAAACGCTGAGAGTTTATAAACAGGAGAAATTTATTTCTCACAGGTTTGGAGGCTGGGAGTTGGAGATCAGGCTGCCAGCATAGTTGAGCTCTGGTGAGGGTCCTCTTCTGAGTTGTAGACTTCCATCTTCTCATCATCTCCTCACATGGCAGAAAGAGGTCAAGAGAGCTCTCTGGGGTCCCCTTTATAAAAACACTAATCCCATTCATGAGGGGTCCACCCTCATGACCTAATAACCCCACCTGCAATCACTATTACATTGGAGGTTAGGATTCCAACATATGAATCTGGGGAGACACAAACATCCAGTCTTGCAACTTTTCTATAAACCTGAAATTACATAAAAACAAAACATTCAAAGAAAATGACAGCTACAACAAACTAAAAATAATATAAAACAATAACAAAATAACTGTGAATATCTATTTTTTAACCCTACTTTTCACTAAGTATAATAAAAATGCTGTGACAAAAACTTACACAAAAGATTGGATTCATCTCTCTTACCTGGCATATTACTGAAAGGTGGGCATTATTGAGATACTTTGTAACTTACAATTATTTCAAATGCTGCCCATTTAAGAAAATTGACGCTATATGGAAGACAGGAATTTGAGTCTTTTAGGACTTGATAAGGAATTTCACATTTCAGACACTATAGACACTATAAGCAATAGCGCCACTCAAGATATTTTGACAAGTAGGATAATGTTAGACACACTGGTTTTTCTGCCTATAGCCTGATTTCATTGTTGTTGCTGTTCTTCAGTTTTTTGTACTGCCTAATTTTGCCTAAATTTTGTGGGGGGTGTGTATATGAAACTCTGTCTGGAAAGTATCCAGCCATAATTTTCATAATTTGTCATATTATATCACTGGATACTTTCCAGATGGACCTCATGTGTGTATCTTGAGTGACAGCCTCCATAAAATAAAGTAGATTCTGCTGAACTGATAAAAAAAAGTTACAAATGAGATCAAGGCTTTCATTGTAAACTTACCTGAGATTTTTGCACCGTGTTGAAGGAATAAAGGGTTTGCTTGCTAAGTAGAGGAGAGCGTTGGTTGTGATGTGCCCAGCCTACTTTTAGAATAAATGTAAGGGCACCACAGGACAGAGGAGACATGCAAAAAAGACAATGAAAGATGCAAAACATTTTCCTTATGGCAGACCTTACATTCAGAAAATGCAGGGCCCCTTTGTATCTTCTTTTCTCACCTCTTGGTACATTCTTCCTTCCTTCTCCCCATGACCTTCTATTTCCAGAGCTTAAGATTCTATTTGAATTGTTCTTTGGCTTTTATTTCAAATAGATGTTTAATACACTGTAAAAATCTAGAGGCATTAACCATTTTAACCATTTTAACCATTTACTATATCTCCTAAAAGATATTTAATATTTAAGTGGTTCTAAGCAACTAATTTAGAGAAATTCTAGGAACAAAGACTCTAAACTAAGAAATATATTGTGTACTTATCACTCTGAATCAAAACAACTTTCAGTTGTGCACATACCCAATTAAAAGTACAGCCATACTAGAGGAAACTTGGCCTTGGCCAAGAAATTGGGAGTCTTAAATTTCATCTCCCATACACCTACAGCATTTGACTGAGTGTATCCTGAGCAAGTCCTTACCTTCCTTGTGCTTGACACAATAGGTCTTTAGCACCCTCTTCTTACAAGGTTGACTAAATTTCCTGTTAAACTATTTAGCATCACTTCTATCCCAGTCAAACCAACTACATTCTAACTATCTTTATGTCCAACTTTGAGGTTTTTAGTCTTCCTGGGAAAGAGAGAAAAGAGCACATTTTTCTATATTTGGCCCAATCACTAGGGTCCTTAAAGAGCATGTTAAGACCCAGCTCCCCAGGTTCCTACCTGGAGATCTGAAGTGGATTCCAGGATCCCTATTCTCAAATAATATCCATACCTAATTAAGTTTGGGAAACACTGCCCATGGAAAGGGGAAATTGGGAAGACTCCAAATGGTGCTGACTCTCCAAATCACTAACAGAGTGAAACACCTTCATGGACTGGTATCCAACTCAATGAGGATCCTTATTTTACATTCCCCAATGTTTTTTCTTTAGGTAATCTCTTACCTAATATCTCTTCCTCCTACCTATCCATAACAAAGTTGTAACTGAAACAGATATTTAAGGAAAGGCAGCTAAAGATTTGTTGATACCCTATTATGAGAAATATGATGCTAGATACAGTATTATTTTTAATCTTCAAAACAGCTCTATAGATCTTACTACTGTTTCCATTTTCCCAATGATGGGAGAAACTCAGTAATTTAAACATCTTCTCCAAGGATCTTTTGATGGTGGGTGGCAAAGCTAGTATTTTAATTTAGATGGGTATTACTACTAGGTAAGTGATGCTAAAATGCTGCTCCCTTGGGAGCAATATAGATTCAGACCTTACCTTTCCTATCTGTGGTAGCAATGAGACCAGTATGCAAATGATGAGCTGGGAACTATGCAAAAACTGAGCATGACCTGAAATATACAAATAAATCTGTGGAAAGAAGACAAGATGCTAGTTAGAACCTGGGAGGTATGCCCCAATTTCTAGACTCTCGCTTTAATTTAAAAGGGTGTATTCTGTACACAAAAGGAAGAAAAAAGACTTTGATTAAAAAATGGACAATGAATTGGAATAGATATTTCTCCAAAAAGATATACAAATGGCCACTAAAGCACATGAAAAGATCCTCAAAACATTATCCATTAGGTCAATGCAACTTAAAACCACAATGAGATACCACTTCAAATCCACAAGGATGGCTATAATAAAAAAAGGGGGGGGAAGGGAAATAACAAGTGTTAGCAAGGATGTGAAAAAATTGGAATCCTTATGCATTGCTTGTGGTAATGTAAAATGTGCAACTGAAAATGTGGAAAGGAGTTTGGCAGAATCTCAAAATGTTATGCATATGTCATCATATGACCTAACAACTCTACTCTTAGGTATATGCCTAATAGTATTGAAAATATATTTTTTACACACACATACACAGAACAAAAATTTTTGCACAAATGTTCATAGTAACATGTGCTAATGTTCATATTAGCTAAAAAGTGGAAACAACCCAAATTTCCTTCAGTGATGAATGAATTTAAAATGTGGTACATTTATACAATGGAATAGTATTTAGCCATAAAAGGAAGTGAGATTGTGATATATGCGACAACAGGGATGAAACTTGAAACTATTATGCAAAGTGAAAGAAGCGAGCCACAAAAGACCACATTTCAGGTGATTTAATTTACATGAGTTGTACAGAATAGGCAAATCTATACCATGGAAAAAGCATTATCAGTTGCCAGTGGACTGGGGGTAAGAGGAAGAATGGGGAGTGTCTACTAATGGTTAACAGGTTTCCTTTTGGGATAATGAAAACATTTGGAATTAAATAACAGTGATGGTTGCATAA
Organism: Microcebus murinus; assembly: GCF_040939455.1. Taxonomy (NCBI): domain Eukaryota; kingdom Metazoa; phylum Chordata; class Mammalia; order Primates; family Cheirogaleidae; genus Microcebus; species Microcebus murinus. Next base: position 45,202,500 of record NC_134111.1, on the reverse strand, counting down.
CTCTGTGAATATACTAAAAACTTCTAAAAAAGTACATTTTGAAATGGTGAATTTTATGGTGTGTAAGTTACATGTCAATATGAAATATGTTTTAAAATGCTATGTTACCCCACCGAGATATAAATATTGAATTGTCATCTACAAATCAAGTAACAAAAGATTTTAACTGTTGTACTAGGAAGACAGATATTGATATTAACAAAACAAGTAATGAAAGCTTATTAGGGGTAATTATTTTTAAAAAGTTGTTGAAATAACTGAAACCGTCTATAAAGAGGAAGAACTTGAAAATCCAAGAACTTGACTTGGATTAAGTCACCCATTTTTCCCTCAATATTACTTTAGGGAGTATCCACAAGCCCCAGCGGTAATTGGATCATCATATTGAGGAATAAATAGACTGAGAATTCCTCACCATCATCTTTAAAGGGCAGCTGTGCTGACACTAGAGTTCCAAGGTCAGTGCTCACCTAATGCTGGAGAGCTGAGGGGGAAGTAGGACTTGACCTTCAGTGAAATTTAACATTCAAGAATGTAAGGACTTCAGGAATAGGGAAGGATATGGACCAAGGTAGTGAAACAGAATTGATGGGGCTTAGACAGGGGGGAAAAATGTGTCCACTATTCTGCTTGCCCATAAAGGTAAGGATATAGGAAGAGGACAATGTAGATTGGGGAAGATACCTTGAGTGCCAGGATAAAGAGAACCAAACTAAGAGAATTCCACTTTTGTCCTGGACTTTCTCTCAATCCCTGAGTGAAGTTGGATAATTTCCCTTCGATCCTTGTACTGCAGGATGCTCTATAATCATAAGAGGGACTGAATTGGTTTCTACAGAAAGTGTTTTATTTGGGGTAATGTTCTGCTTCATGGATCATTATATTAGTTTCCTTTACTACTGTAACAGATTACCACCTACTTAGTGACTTAAAACAACACTCGTGTATTATTTTACAGTTCTAGAGGCCAGAGGTCTAAAATCAAGATGTCGGCAGGGCAGCATTCCTCTGAGGGCTTTAGAAGACAATTTGAGGATCTGTTTCCTTGTCTTTTCCAGCTTCTAGAAGCTGTCTACATTCTTGGACTCATGGCTCTTTCCTCTATCCTCAAAGTGCATCACTCCAACCTTTGGCTCCATCATCACATTTCCTTTTTCTGACTTTGACCTTCTTGCTTTCCTCCTATAAGGGCCCTTATGATTACACTGTGCCCACTGGATAACCAAGATAGTCTTCCATCACAAGATCCTTAACTTAATCACATCCACAAAGTCCTTTTGGCATTTAAGGTAACATATTTATAGGTTCTGGGTATTATAATGTGGGCATCTTTGGGGAACCATTATACAGCCTACCTCAACCACCTGTAACAGATTTGTTGGAATCATTAAAGCAGAGATTTTTAATGTGTCCCATTGTAGACTTCCAGGAATGGCATCCGCGATATGCACTTTAGACAAGATTTTCCAAGTGTGAAGTGCACTGCTGTGAGAAAAGCATGTCACTAAAGATTTTTCAGGATGAGTATAGGAGTGAAATTAATAAAACAGTGTTTCAAGGTAAACATTAACATCTTTAAAAATCAAATGAAAGCTAAGCAGTGTTAGGAGCTACTGAGACTTTTGTCTACATTTATATTTTTGTTTTTAAAGACTAAGTCTTTCTGTGTTGCCTCAAACTCCTGGGCTCAAGCTATCCTTCCACCTCAGCCTCCTGAGTAGCTGGGAGCACACGTATACACCATGGCACCTGTCCTGTTCTTTTTAAAGAAAAAAAAGAAAAAAAGTGGGGGGAAGCGGGGTTAGTTTAGGTATGAAAGTGTAGGCAAGCCTATTCTTCTAGTCTAGGAACCACCCTAGTTATTCAACATCTTTGTTCCTTGGGGGAATCCCTGCTTTATTAAACCTACTTTCCTATGGCATTGCCTATCAACAAGGAAGCCTTTTAGACCCTGTTGCAACCTGAGCATGAACAGGTATAGCACCCATGCACATGGAAAGACAGTCCAGACATAGTTGCTAAGTCCTTCCTTTTCCTATCAGATAATTATCCTCTTTGTACTACTTTCCTTCCAGCTGTACATATGGCAGAGGCTTCTGAGCCCTGAGAGGGAAAAATTACCTCTTGCATCATAGTCAGTATTGAGGAGGAAAGGCTTGTTTGTATGAGATGGCTTCCTTATCTCAAATTGGCAGTTTCTCCTAACATAAATCCATAAAATGAAATAGATCAACCAAGATGTCTGATTTTTTCTTGCTTGCTCCTAGAGGCAGTTTCCTGGAATTCTAGCAGGTGGCTCAACAGAAGCAGGTTTTGTCACTTGCATCAGGAAGGAGGCTCCCTGCATGACCTAATCACTGATATCACCCGAGGGACTTAAAAATGTCCCTAGGCCCTATTCCTAGAAATTGTGATTTAAGTCATTTGAAAGAATCTCTGGCATTGATATTTCTAAAAATTCTCCAAATAATTCTAATGTGAAGCCAGGGTTGAAAGCCACTGAATTAGAAAACTTTAGATGGGTTCAGATCAGGAAATGCCTAATAGTTTCAGTTGTTATCATGTTTTAAAAAATGGAGTACAGTTAAGTATTCTATTTTTGGTTGTACATAAGGCTCATTCAATATATTTAATACATGGCACTCACTTTAGTGATGATTAAGAGTAGGAAGGGATTTTAGAAACACCCTAATGGGATTTAGCAGGAAGAACTTGGGGTTTGGAGACAGGCAGACTTGGGTTTGAATAAATTTTGATTCTTCTGGTTATTAGCTTGGAAATCTGAGGCACTTAACCCTTCTAAGCTTAAGTTTCCTCATCTGTATAATGTGCCAAATAATCCCTAATTTATGGATTTGTTAAAAGGAATAAATGAGAATTACCTAAAGCTCCTGTCGTATTAGTGAGCACACAGTGAATATTACTATGCCCCTTTTTATAGAGGAGGAATTTAGGCCATAAAAAAAAAACAAAACAAAAAAAAAACCAAAAAAACCCACCCTCCTGGTGAGTGTCTTTGCTAAACAATACAGTAAACTAGCATGAAATGTGGGACTAGAACTGATGATTCCTGGTTCTTTTGCAGAACCAGAAAGCCTCTGGTTCTTTTGCAGAATCACAGTAATGTGTCTAATATACTATTCAGAAACTAACATCTTTCCCTTTCAAGGCTTGCTTCTAGAGGATTATCACCTGGAATGGCCAGATTGTCATGCCCTCTCACCTCCTCTTTAGCTACATAATTAAATTTACAAGAGCTAGTTAGTGCAAGACAAGGCACACCTTATGCAGCAATAATAACAATATGCTTTATTTAGAGCAGATAATAAACATGCTACTTTGAATGAGAGGATGCTGTTAAGTATGGCTCCTCCCTGGCCAGCCATTGCTGGTTCAACTCCCTGGGCTTAAATACGATCCCCGAACTGCGCTGTTCAATACAGTAGTCCTAGCCACATGTAGCTATTTAAAATGGAAATGAACTAAAATTAAATCAATTAAATAATTTAGTTACTTAGTGGCACTGGCCACATTTCAAGTGCTGAGTAGTCACTGGTGGCGAGTGGGTACTGCATGGAACAGCATAGACAAGGAACATTTCCATCATCATAGAAAGTTCTTTGGGGCAGCACTGTGAGAGGACTTATTTGTATCTTTGGATTTTTTCATTATATCTACATTTATACATTGAAATCATCCTGTGACTAGCTGTTAAATATGTACTATAAAAGACAGTGGAGAAGAGTGGCGTCTGATATGAAAATTACCATGAGAGGAAGTGTAGAGGAGAAAAGAGAAAATAATGTCAATCTGTCTGGACTAACATCTAGCAATTGACAGCACAAGTGAGAATAACTGTCCCTCAGGTTAGTGAGCAGAAGCACCCTGGCTAAGGAGTTCATTAAGCCTATATCCGAAAGGCTGGGGGTGGCACACGTCTGATACAAAGCTCTGGCAGCCAGCACTCCTACTGGGCTCCCAGTGGGTTCCTGCTGGCAGCTGTCACTATGGCAACGCTCAAGATTGAGGCCAGAGCCCTGAAAGCAGCTGCTCTCACGCCGTTGCCCACTCCTGACATCCACCCTGAGTAGCCTCAACCAGGCTAATCGATCAATCACTGTGAAATCCCTGGAGAGCTCGATTTAAGCACAATTTATTTCAGCAAAAAGTCAGACTTGGAAAGAAGTTCAGATATTAAATCTAACCAGAAAATATAATGTTAGGTCTCTTCCAGCTTAAAAATAATATCAAAATATAAATTTTACTATATCCTGTATTTGATTCTCAGCTATGAAAGAATAGTCCTCTTTCCCTATATTAAGATAAAGTTCCTCATTCAGTGTGAGTGTGGGAGTTATCGGTGCCGTTCACCAATGTTTTTGTTCTTCCAGGCATATTGTAGGAGAGCATGACCCGAACCTTTTATGTTTTTCTATGAAAAATTAAAGCATCTTTGTAAGGAATTAAGACAACAGGAAGTAAAATGCGGTTTTATTTCTTGTTTGGGCCAATGCAATGTGAGTGGAAATGACATGTGTTATCTTCAATTAGAAACCTTCAAGAAGCGATGCATGAGAAGCTGCATTCCTCTCCCTGCCTGCCATGTTTCACAGGCTGGTGGAGGCTTGCCAATACTCACACCTGAGTGAGGACGACAGAGCAGAGTGCCTCGCCCATTTAAGATGGAACTAGAATGAGACTATGGTTTCAGCCACTGAGGTTTTGAGGGTTGTTTGTTACTATAGCATAATTTAGAATCTCCCAACTAACACAGTGCATACACAAAAATAAAATTAAAAGAGAAAGAATAAAAAAATCTGAGGAAAATTATTTCAGTGTAAACTGTTAATTTCAAGCATATCCTATCTATTGCAGGATCAGCCTAAATAAAAATTCTGTCTCGTGATATAACTTCTTTCCATGTCAATATTATTTGTCCTGAAAACAAGATTAGTCTTGGTTTATGTTAAAATAAAAAGTAGTCTGTTTCTAGCAATTCAGTTAATCTCCTCAGACTTCTCAATGACAAAATACACATAAAAATATTTTATGATCCCTATATAGAGATAGTAATAAGACATTTTTAAAATAAAATATTCTAGCCCTTATGTTTAAATAAATTGCAACATACATAGCCTGTGGGAAAGGTGGATATACTTAGTTTGTTATTTGACATTTTTAAGACTATTTTCTGGGAACCCTGGGGAACGATTTGGAAGATATATACTTTATTTTTATTAGTTTAGATTAGATGATTTAACTTTACCAGTTCGTTCATGTTTCAACATAGTTGACTGATTCCAAATAACCTATGGATTTAAAAGTATGTATTGACCTATGTCATTATATATACTTTTAATATATACTGTGTCAAATATACTTTTAAAGCACTCATATTTACCACAATTAAAGCAATACTCCAAACAATAAAGAAACAAAAAAGAAATTCAAGATTGCTTTAAACAATGACAGCCTCTGTATTGTACGCACATACTTTGCCCCTAAAATGCAGCTGCTTATATATATCAATCCTGATGTGTGCGTCTCATCATCACCTCAAATTGTTTTTGAAATTATATGTGATATAAAACTTTAAAAATTAAAAAGTGTAAAGCACTCATATTATTTCATACTCACAAAACCTAACATGGACTCCAAATATCCACTGAAGATAAATCAATATAAAAATAAAAATAATAATTCTCATGGCTTTTATAAATGCCATGGCTGAAATTTTCCTTCTTTTATTTATTGCTCAGAAAATAAAATCCATTTTAACAATATATACATATATATTCCTATAGATGTATATATAGGAAATTTAGAAATCAAGTAGGCTGCCTCAGGGTTACCTCCTCCAACTTCTCTTTAGGATCTAGGATGTTCTGCGTGTTGGCCAGCAAGGGGAGCCATCACAAAGTAATTGCAGACACATTTACACGACACCCTTTCCTCATAGACTTCAAGTTTGTGAGGGTTTTTCTAACGTACATCTTGCTCTTCGGTGAATTTTCTAGGTCAGTACTAGCCATGTTTTGTCTGCACACTCCCAGGCTGTCATAGCAGGCCACCAGATAGCAAAATCTGCAGAAAGGCTCAGATGCTGTGCTGTTTCTTTAGAATCCTTTCCCCGTGCCTCATGCTGTTAGAAAAAGCTTCTATTACATAGAATCCAGGCCAAAGGCTCTGATCTGAGCCCTGCTGCTGCTTTAATTGTCTGCCCCTACTCAGGTCCCTTTATTAACTCCTCTTATCCCTCCAATAATAAATGTAAATTACATGTTTCTTTCAAGTCCACCTACCCACTTCTTTCAGGAAAAGCCATTTGTTCCCAGGCACCTGGAGCTAATTCTCACTTCTTGCATCTTATCCACTCAACCAACCTCCTGCCCTGCCGCCTCCTTCCAGACTCCCCTAGATGCCATTTTACCTCTCTTGGAGGCCTGAGCTGATGTACTTAAGGGCTGCCCCAAAATGAAAGAATTCGAGCATTTGAGTTTCCCAGGCATGGTATTTCTCTGCATTGTTTCAGATACCTAAAAAGATGAGAGCAAGTGTTTGAATGTGGCACTTAGCCAAGCAGAGTTGTTTCAAGAAAAGTCAATAATGCATATTACAAACATGTTTTGGTGACCAAACACGGCCTCCCAGCTATAGGTCTCCCCTAGAAAAGTGAGGCAATTATCTCAATCAGTCAAGTGAAAAGGTCCATTTATGCTTCAATTCTCTGGCTAATTCAGGCAAAAGTAAAATTTTCATCTGAATGATCTCAGTAATTGGCTTGCTGCTTTGCTGTACCAGAGAAAAGCAAAGAAACAGGCCGTCCCATACTGACGGGGTGGTGGTAATCATGGGAAACTTGTGCATAGAAGATATCTATGGGAAAGCACATGAGTGGAGGCTTTGTTGAGACATTTCAACAACAGATAGCTCCTAATCATAGATTGTTAGGGAGACTTTAGAATTCAATCTTTCTTTCCTTCCCTTCACCTACCCACCAATCACTCACTCCTCCTTCAGTCTTTCCAGTCTAAAGGATGTATACCATAGTTGCAAATTAGGAAATCTCTTACCCTTGACTCTCCTTTCGCTTGATTTACATTCATTCTTTTACATATCTTTTTAACACGACAGCCCTTGTTTTAGTTCATACAACCAGTGGTACTTTCCTTGAATATCCATCTATTTGATATTTAATGAGGGGCTTCTATGTGCAGGTACAACGCCAGGTAATGCAAATACAATGATGAACAAGACAGACTTGGTTCCATTGATCATGGCTACTTGGAATTGGCTTATCTGCTTTCTATCTTGTACCTTTCCCTTAATCCATTCTTGACCTTACTGTCAGACTTACTCTTTTAAAATGCCAAGCCAGTCAACACAGCTGCAGAACAGCTGAAGTCCTGAGTATGAAATACAAGGTTCTTGATGATCTGACATTGACTTTCTAGTTATTCCCCCTTCTTGCCACTCTCTTTGTGGTTTTATATTAGACCAATCTGAACTTTTTGCAGTTGCCTGTGATAGTTGCTGTGATCAGAAAATCTTCTTTCCTCCTTCATCTGGCTTACACCTGCAGTACTTCTTCACCTGGATTTAATTGTTGATAGTATCCTCCCTATATTTTGATAACATCTGTCTTCTAGACTGTCATCTCTTGATTCTAAAGGGAATAATTTCAAGCCCCCTTAGGTGTCTAAAGAAAATTTCTGTTCAGTATAAACATCAGTTCTTTTAACTAGCTCTTTTTTGTTGTGGTTTTTAGCCCCTTTACTGTTCTGATTATTTTCCTCTAGACACATTGCAGTAAATGGATGTTTCTCTTAAACTACAGTAACCAGAATTGAACTCCATGTGGGGTCTGATTATCATTAAAGACAAATCTTGTGCTCATAAATACACACGTTCATTTTTAAAGCTAAGTTAGAGAATTTCCATTTATCTCTTAACACTTACACTGGATTCTCTTGGATACAAAAGCCTGCCTTTACTTCCTTCTTTGGCATCTTAAATCTAGCTGTGATGGGCAGGCAGAGGCACCACTCAGATTTCTTTCAGAGCTTGTTATCTGCTTTTCATGGATGGCCTCAGCTGCAGAGAGGCCTTGCCCAAAAGCACAACCTTTCTTAGCTACCCACATCCAATACCTGGTTACGGCAGGGCTATAAAGACAACTCCAGTGGGTCATACGACTCCGGAGCTCCCTGAGGGTTGGGCTGAGGCTCTGTCAAGCCTACACATAGTTCAACTTATCTCTCTATTCAATTGCTTCCTCCCGTGTGCTTCCACAGCTGTTGAAACCTAATAAATACCTTTCAAGTCAAGCTCCATTTCAGGGTCTCTAGAAAGCCCAATCTAACATTTGGTACCAGGAATGATCCCAAAAAGCAGTTGATAAGATGGAATTTGAAGCTGTATCATTTGTTACTTGGTTGATCATGTGGACCCCATCACTGATGGTAGTGGAGCACAGATAATCCAATGGAAAGCAAAGGACCCGAGAACAATAGAGGACAGGTGGCGCCACTTAACTGCTAAAAGGCAGGTGGATGCAATTATCACAATGAGTGGCAGAGTCAGAACAGCAGCCAAGGGTTCCTGACCCACAAAGACTGTGGAGACGGTTAATTGACCCTCACACCCCCAGGCACAAAATAGATGGGCAGCCAACAAGCATACTTCTTTTTATACTAGCACATGAAATTAGGATAAATAATAAGGATCTTGAAGGTAGTCACCCCAACAAGGTGTTGGAATCTTTTGCCTACTTTCCAGACCTAAGTTAGCGTTCAGACCCAAGACCCATTGACCAAAGAGAAGATCAGATCCCCAGGAGGAAAGACCCAGCTACCTCAGGCAACTATATGGTAATGATACCCCAGTCTTTCTTAAAAGGTTCCTACAACCATTTACTTGGGTGACTATGCACAAGGGAAAGGATACCTAAGTGTTTTAGGACTGCTTGACACTGGGTCTGAGTTGACATTGATACTGGAGAATTGACACCTCACTATGGGCCACCCCTGTTAAAGTGGGAGCATACACGAACCAAGTAATAAACAGAGTCCTGATGACTATCTGTCTTATAGTAATTCCACTGGGTCCGTGGACCCACCTATTGGTCATTTACCTTGGTCTCCAAATTGAAGATGGCCTATTTGGTATATATGTAATCCCCACATTAAAGCTTTGGCTTATGGGTTAAACGCTATAATATTGGGGAAAGCCAGGCAGAAGTCTGTGAAATTGTTCCTACCCTCCACCCAATTAAAGTAGTAAATAACAAAACAAGTTTGCATCTCATAAGGTATAGCGGAAATTAGTGGTACCCTTAGAGACCTAAAGGATGTAGAGTGGTGGTCCCTATTATTATTTATTCCTACTTAAGTCATTTTAATGCAGTGACTTGGCCTTGCAAAACACAGATAGACCCCAGAGAATGACAGCACATTATTATGGATTCAATCAAGTAGTAGCCTCAACTGCAGTTGTTGTGCCAGATATGCCAATAGTATCTTTGCTAGAGCAGGTTAACCAACCTCAGGTACATGGATAAGGCTGTTGGTTTGCTAAATGTGTCCCTTCTTATTCCAATTAGAAAAAGAGGATCAGAAATTTTTTGTGTGTACATGGAATGGGCAACAATATATATTTTGTTTTGTTCTTTGTCATAGCATGAAGAGATCTCAACTCTCTGGATATTGCACAGAATACCACTTCTTTATGATATTATGCTAATTAGGGCAGATGGGCAACAAATTACCAGCATGCTGGTGGCACTGGTAAAACACGTGCACTATGGAGGACTGGAGATAAACCCTCTGAAGATTCAGGAGGCTGCCACACCAATATAATCTTTAGAGATCCTATAGTATGAGGAGTTTCAGGATATCTCCCTCACAGTGAAGATATATTATTGCATATTGCAACTCCCACTAAGAAAAGAGGAGCACAACACCTGCTAAGCCTCTTTAGGTTCTGGATATGGCATGTTTCATACCCAGGAAGACTGCTTTGACCTATATACTGGGCAATGTGAAAGGCTGCCAGCTTTGAGTGGGACACAGAGCAGAAAAATTTATGTAGGAGGTATTGCTTGCAGTGCGCCAAGCCCTGCTGCTTGGGCCATGTGACCTGGCACCATGGTGTTAGAGCTACCAGTGGTAGGAACAGATGCTGTGCAGAGGTCATGGCAAGCCCCAGTGGTAGAATCCCAACATGGTTTCATTTTCACTGTAGTTAGCTAAAAAAAAAAAAAAAAAAAAAGAATCCCAACATGGGCCTTGGATAAAATCATTGCCATTTGTAGCAGTAATTTATATGCCTTTTGAAAAATAACTCCTGATATATTACTGAGGCCTCCTAGAGACTAAGTGCCTGACTATGGGACACCAAGTGACCATACTTCTGGTCACAACATACCTTGGACTGGGTTCTAACAAAGCCAGTAAGTCAAAAAATAAGGCAGAGTTATCAGAAGGCCATTGTAAGATGGATTCTAGAAGCAGAAAACTTAGATCAAACATAGATAGGACAAAAAAGCTGTGTGCCAAGTAGCCCTGTCTTCCATGTCATTTGCCACCACTGTACCAGCACCCCTCCCTCAGATTGTCCTTCACTCCACAAGGAGGATCCCTTATGGCCAAATGATGAAGGAGGGGAAAAATATGAATATTATTTATGGGCGGGCTGGTTTAGTAAGTGAATGCAATGCAAGCCAAGAATGTATGGCCGCTACACTGCAGCCTTGTTCAGTAGTAGCTTTGCCAGACAGTGGCTAGGGAAAAGTCCTTGAAATGGACCGAGCTTTGGTGGTACAGCTGATTGTTCTCTTTGTACAGAAGGAGGAGTAGCTGTGTTAGAACATCTATGTGGACTCCTGGGCAGAAGCAAATGGCCGGGTTCAGGGAGCTGAAAGGACAGAGATTAGAAAATTGGGGAAAAGGAGGTGTGGGGTAGGAGCACGGGGATGGACATGTGAGAGTGGGCACAAAGTGTGAAGATCTCTGCCTCACATGTCAACACCTACCAGAGAGCACCCACTGCAGAATATGCGCTAAACAACAGTACAGACCTGTGCTGTCCAATATTGTATCCACTAGTTACATGTGACTACTCTAAATTGAAATATGCTGTCACTGTAAAAAATGCACTGGATTTAAGAGACTTAGTATTACCCCCCAAAAAAGTAAAATACTATTTATGATTTTTATATTGGTTATATGTTGAAATTTGCATATATTAGATTAAATAAAATATTTAACCTAATATATGTAATTATTAAATTAATTAACCTAATATATGCAATTATTAAAATTAATTTTACCTTCTTTTTTTTACTCTTTTTAAGGTGGCTATGAGAAAATTTAAAATTACACATGCAGCTCACATTTGTGGCTCATGTTACATTTGTTTCAGGTCGTACTGACATAGACAGAATAGCTTGGCCAGTTGCCAGCAGTCAGCCTCAGTCATTGGTGACCTCAGTGCTGCCATGAGAGGTACACGCATTGGGTGGCTGTGGCTCTGCCTGGGCCTATGAGCATGGCCTACAACTTCCCAAGGTTGATTGACTCCCGCTGCTGCCAAGGTACGGACTGCCAGCAACAGAGACTGATGCTGGGCCCTCCATATGGCACTGTTCTTCTGGAATCTAACCAGACACTTGTTAGCAGATTGATTATTGAGCCCCTTCCATCCTAGAAGGACCAGAATTTTTTGTGTGTTGTTTGTTTTAAATAGAAATAGACATATATTCCAAGTATGACGTTTTTACCTGCAGTGCATCAGCTAACATCATTGTTCAAGGGCTTACAATGTATTTATATGCAATCTCATTTAACATCAAATCAGAGCAGGCAAACTAATTCACAGAAAAGGAAGTGTGGGAGTGGGCATATGACCACGAGGTCCACTGGTCATATCACAGACTCCAAAGCTCCTTGCCCAACAGAGTGTTGAATCCTGCTGAAGATGCAGTTGAAGTGCAATTTTGGAGATGGTACTCTGCAAAGATGAGGTACCATCCTCCAGGATCCAGGATAAACATTGAATCAAAAACCTTTCTATAGTAATATATCCCTAGTAGGAAGAACACACGGGTTCAAAAACTATGGGGTGGAAGCAGGAGAGACCCCACTTAACATGACCCACTGGAGAAAATTGCACTGCTTACCCCCCACAACTCTTTAAGCTCTGCAGGGTAAAAGACCTGGTTCCCAAAGGGGCACACTTTCATCAGGGCACTAAAGAGTCCCATGGGATTGCCATTGCTGCTGGTCTCTGATATTTTATAATAGGCAAGAAGAGTCACCATCTTGGCAGAACTACTTCACTTTGATCATCAGGGAAGAGACAGATCTGCTGTTATATAATAGGAACAGGAAGAAAGACTCGCTTAGGTGCCTTCTTTATCTGAGCCCCTGACACCAAGTAAGCCACTGAGCCATTGAGACTAGTGAAAGTGCTTGCTGAAGCTGAAGAGAATATAGAAAAGTGAGAGAAAGAAGATCATATCACTTGTGATTGTAGAACCAGCCATGGTGGCAGGAGCTGTAATTAATTTGTTCTATTAACCTTGCTTTTCTAAGTTTTTCCCAGAATCCTGGAGGAGATATACCCTGAAATTTACTAAAGAAGTGGATCTGAGGGATGGGTGTGGAAGACATAGAGCTGTTCCACCTTCAAGGATTCCCCGTCAAGAAAGGACTTGTCCTAGCTTCCAAGAGTGCTGTCAGCAACACATCTTCCAGCTTTCAGCTCTTTTTAGGCTTTCCCCTCAACTGCAGAGCGCCACCTCATCCAAGAGCACTCCCTCTCTGGGTGGGACTACATCAAGTGACTGGCTACGAGGTGGCTATAAAGGCCCAGCCCTTTCAGGCCACCAAGTGACAACTCACAGGAGCCCCTATGCCCCAGGGCACTCCCGTAGGATTGACCCACATCACTGCTTGATTTCTCCCTTTTCCTAATCTGCTTCCATCCCTGAGTGTGCACAAGTACTGATTCCTTACAAAAATCCTGCATGCTAAACTCAACTCCATCTCAGAGTTGTGCATCTCTGGAGAACACAACCTGAATCATTACCCTAAAAGTTCGGTCCTCTGTTTTATATACTTCTCCCTATGTATGTTCTCCTCTTAAACACTCATTCATTCCAAATCTTACATCTTTAACTAAGCTCTAGACTAGTATTTCCTTCTGCCCATTTGTTATTTTCACTGAGTATCCCGACATCAATTCAAGCTGCTTAAAACGAACACATCTTCCTCCTTGTAATATCCTAATTGCTGCTAATGATGTCCATCTTAAGTTCTTCCCCATACACCTACGGTATTTTGAGCTCATGATCTTATTGTTACCTTTAACACCCACATCTGACTTGGCTTTCAAATAGACCTCCTCACTTGCTTGTCAGCCCTCTGCCTGTCTTCTCCCTGCTGCCTCTTCATCTTAGCCCACTCTTGCACAGTGTCCTAATCATAGTAGGTTCTCAACTATTATTACTATTTTTTAATGAATGATGACTTCCTGGCTATAAGGAAGATTTTTACTCTGGCATTTCCATCCTCCCAAACTGTCTATGTACTACAGTCACACTGCTAGTCCACATTGCAAACATAACTCTCATTCGAATGAACTTTCTCTTCTAAGAAAGAGAAAGTTTTCTCTTCTCTATTTCTCATGTCTTTCTCATCTCTATTTCCCTAAGGATACCAGTCAGACTCTGGTCCAGTTGTTAAAGCTTTGCAATATCTGAACTCGTTTTCCTCCCCTGATTTGTCATCTGTTCCTGAAGGTAAATCTTCTGTTCTTAACAAGGTCCTTCTGCCCTGCACAGCAGAGGGTAACTTGGTCCCAATTTGCCTTTCCGCAAACTGTTCCATAACGTGGACTATGGAGTGCTCCTGCCAACTGAAATTCTCCCTCTCCCTGAATGACACGTTTTCCACTGTTTCTGCCAGCCATCTGAACTCCTATGGAGTGGACTTTATATGACTCATTTTTGCACTTCACATACATCAGTAAACGTATTTTAAGTGGCTACTATGTTTCAGGCACTAAGCTGCATGTTGGGAACATGGAGAGTAATGAGTTTTCTGTTCTCAGGGAGTCCCGAGGAGGGAGTAGATGCATAAATGAGTTCAGGGAGATCTGAACGGTCTCTGATAAATGTCTGTGTTGGGCATAAAAGAGCAGGTAATCAATTTTTGGGATAATGGGAAACGTGACAGAAAGGGTGCGTTTGTGGGGTGTATATGCTGGGCAGAAGGGGCAAGTAGAAGACAAGTTTGGAAAATGGAGTAGCAGATAAAATCTAAATAACCTATTTTGTGGACGAGGGTGGACATGGGAGGTAAAGAGAGACTGCTTGATGAGCAAAAAGGCTCTAGAAGTTGGGTGTACCCAGATCTTAGGCGACCTTGTGTGGCATTCTAAAGAGTTTGGGTTTTATTTTGGCCATGAGGAAGGAACACCATGGAAGATCTTTAAGTAAGTGAGTAACCATGATCAAATTTGAATTTTAGGATGATTACACAATCACATATTATTGTTTTACTTTCAAAAATATAGATCCAGTCTCCAGACATAAAACAAGTTGTTTGAAGACAGTGTCTTGCATAGGAGAGGAGATTAAGAAGAATGTAGTTTCTTGTATCTTCTTTCCACTGCCAATAAAAGTTGTGTTTTGTTTACCTTAAGCCATCCTCTTTAAACAGACAGGCAGATATAAGTACCGATATGTACTCATATATTTTAAACATCAAATCACACAGATTCTGCTTTAAGCAAAGTAAAACAAGAATACTACAAAGCAGTTGAATTAAAGGATACTACTTACAAGGGATTAGGTTTGTCTGTGTACAAATATCCTCCTAAATTTCATTTACATGGAGAGTTCCTCCCTGGCCTTCATGTTTGTTTATACAACATGACTAGATGAAGGGGTTGAATAGCTGAAAAAGTAGTGTTGTAAGCATCCTCACTTGGGGATCAATCATAGCAAAGTTAACACATCTTTGAAATGATAATGTAATGAACCATTTCATAGGAACTGGCTTCACACTTAACTTTTCAAGCATGTTATCTGTTACACAGAGGGAGGGAGGTATTCTTTGCGCTGTGACAGCATAAGGGATTGCGACTCAGGATGTTAAGAACAAAGGATTTACACAAAATGCAACAGTTGATACAACTTAGAAACCGGTTTTACTCTGCTGCAAACAAATGGACAAGATATTGTACAATATATAATAAAAAGTACAGCATAATACAAGTGCCACTAATAAAAGAAACTTAAGGATAAGAATTAAAAATGCTTATTTGTAATATATATATATACACACTGCAATAAAAAGCCACAATAAATACACGAATTTCCATGTCATTCATAATAAATACTGAAAATATAAATACAGAAGACTACAGCTAATATGAATAAATTATTACAACATAAGGTCCAGGTTAAGTTCTGTTGAATATTATTGTAGCTTATTTTATATACCCTTTGGCATCTTTGATGTTATAACTTACACACAAGAGAAATCAATCTAGAAACTGGGCGACATACAACATGGCATCTTAGTGTAATATGACTGTATGTATAGATTGTAGTTTGATTTTCATCCCTTTCCACCTTTTTAAGTCACTAGATTGAAAATAACAGTAATAAATATCTATTGCAGTACTGTTGATATTGAGTAAAAGTAATAAAAATCAGTCAAAAGATAAAACCAATCATAATGTCAAAAAATACTTTACAGTGCAGTGGCTTTTCTGAGTTTTAAAAGTTACCATTTTTTGTTTGTCAGCAACAAACAAACCAACAAAAAACAAAAGAGGAAACGAATATTCTCAAAAGACTTCCCTTGTGTAAGGACCATTCCCAATGTCTGAATGGTTCAACAAAGACTGAAGGATAACACCCAAGTGCTTTGGATCATTTGATCTATCAATACATTCAGCTCACTAGATTATACCAGAAATTGCAAATGTACCAAATTTCTATGGCAGCTGGAAAGTGGAGACTTAGTTGATGTCTAAAACTATGAGCAAGATAAAGACACTGCAAAAAGTGATATTTGTCTATGCAACCAATTATACATATATATATTTTTTAATGGGGAAAATGTATTTTTGACCAATGTCAAGTGATCTTTTTATCAAATCGATATACCCTGTGACACTGAGGGAAACACATTGAAATAACAAAGTGCCATTTTCTGCATTAACAGGCATTAACCAGTACATATGTATTAATAGTTCTATCTTAAGAGGCTATTACACCAGAAATGCAATAAACTAAAAATAAAAGCAGATCAACTTTACTAAGACACAATAAAGGCTGAGGTTCTTAGGAACAGAGTTGTAATCTACAGGTTTAAAATTTTTTGTTTTTTTTTTTTAACTATTTCTGTACTGTAAATGTCTAGCATTTATTATACATCAAACACTTTTGAAACATGTTTCACAAACTACGCCTCAGACTCATTTCCATAGAGGTGCCTAACGTCAGTCAAAACATGGGCCAAATTTTATTCAACATTCTTTACATGAGCATTCTATAGCATTTGTTTTCTAACAAAAAGGGTCATCTTCCCCTAGTGTTATTTGTGGGGAGCAACCACTCTGATGTGGCTGTCATTTCACAAGAGCATCTGAGTTGGGGACATAAGCATAATCTGTACCTAGATTCTAAAAAAATCCCATGGAGAAAGGAAGCATTGATTTTGAGGGTGCTCCTCATCTTCCGGTAAGTTCTGACTCTGAGTTAAAGTCAACTGTGAGCAAACAGAAAAAGCTCTAAAAGCGGCAGGGTCCTGGAGTCAGATGATGTAATCAGAAGAAGAAAAAAAAATCACCATTTTCCCGGACTCCTCCCTTTGTTTTCGGGCCTTGTCAAGATGACAAATTTTTAAATCATTTTCCTGATCCCTGAGAAAGCAAGCAGCCATTGTTTAGATAACACAAGCACAAAGGCTGGGATCAAATGGTGGCTGAGTAACTCCTCTGGAGTCACTTCACAGATAGTCATGTCTTTCGCCAAAAGGAATGGAAAAATTTGGATTCTTATTTGTCATTTTAGGGTAAAGAAAGATCAATGAGAAGGTACTTGTTTAAAAGCAACAATGGAGAAGATGCTTACTTTTGCAATTATAACTTCTCAGAACACTGAACAGTTTAAAAGTCAAGTCACTTCATCCTAGTTCTGATGTTTGTCACCGGGGATCTGAAACGGTCACTTTTCCTGACGTTACTTTCTGACATAAAAATGACAAACGACAAAAAAATAAATAAATAAATAAAACCAACTACAGCCACGTCTGTCAAAAGCAGGTCATGTTACTGAGCATTGTCTCTGTATCCAGATCTTTCTTTAAAAATCTGACTTCTTAGGAGACTTAGAGATTATCATCAAATGTGATCATCATCAAATGTAGGGGGCAACCCAACTTCCCTTGAATCCCCTAGTACAATGGCCTAAATCACCACAACTGTTGCCAGGTGCCTGAATCACAAAAAGCGGGCCAAGATATTTTCTTATTGTGAGAAAACCTAAGAAAGCTGAATTGTGTTGCCAAGGAAACCACCTTCCCTAGAGATGTTAAGAATAGATGGCTATCTATCCTGGTGGGCATGCCTGAGTGACAGTCCTCCCTGGAGGTAGATGGATGAGCCACATGACCTCTGGAGATCTCTCCTACTCTCAGGACTATAAAACCTGAAGAATACAGAAGAATCTCAAACTTTCCATTATTCACACACAGTTGGCCATTGTGAGTATCTGTGAAAAGATTAAACTATTCTGAGATACCCGTTTGGCATGACTAGTGCCTAATGAAATCAGAGTTCAAACGGTAACCTTTGGCAGTGGACTCTATTTGATTGTGGTACAAATGAATTAACTTTGCCAACTATTAAATTAAAAAATTTCTCATGTTCAGATATCACTTGGGTACCATTACATCACTCAAGGATCAACATTAAAACAAAACAAAACAATACAAAAACAAAACAAAACAAAATTCAGGCAACAATGTATTTCCTAACTTCAGATATTTAGGTTTTCACTTTTTGGGAGAATTTGGATTTGCATTGTATTCTTTCCTTCTCTTTTATATTTAAATAAAGCTGCAAAATGTATATAAAGCTTTAGATTTGCTTTAAAGGTGAGTGGCTTTTTTAATGGCTAAGGAAAAAAGCTTGGTGGCCGGCATGGAAAGGAGGAACAAAACAAAATTGGATAAGATGTGCTACAAAGTTAGAAATTTTGAAAGCTGTTTTCATAGGTCCCTTATGTAGAGACAACAGCAAAATCACTACTCAGAAACCATGCCCCTGAAAAGGGTGTGGGTGGTCTTATAGTGTGGGAATAGGACTTGGCAAAGATCTATGGTGATAGAAGCACCTACATAATCTTTAAAGAGACATTTTCTAGGTCCATTTTCTTCCAAATACTCATTAACAAATAACTTTTAAGATAACGCCAAGACAGACAGGAATATTGGGAGAAAGCCAAAAGAGAAAAGAAAGAAATACCTAACAAAGAAGCTATTCCAAAATTACAACTAAAACCATTCAATCAGGCCACATTAATTACTTTAGACAAAGGCAAGGCTAATTTCTACCATAAATATGTCTTTTCCTAACTCTTTCTAATCAATATACATTATCTTAAAAATATTTAAATGGCCTCACGCATGTCACTAAAATGAGTTATTGAACTCACTTGACTATCACCATGGCAGTGAGTAATGCAAAGAGAGGAACTGCATTATTAGCATGTTGAATACAAATATTGTCCAAAATAAATTCTATCATATTCCTTTGAAACTTTAGTCCTGCCAGAACTTTTGTGAGAGATGAAATAAGATGACACAGTGGAATCGACTTTTCTTCAATTATAAGCAAGTGTAAAGGATCAAATAAAAAAGCAATCACTCTGTATAGTGATATATTTATTACAAGTGAAAGAAAGTAATCGCTGTGACTTAAATCTTTGAAATTACTTCATTTTTCATGGATGCAACAAGTAGGTATCTATATTTACTAAAATTCCAGGCTAGATATTAATATGATTTTTGAAAATTTACATATAAAAATGAACTGAAAAGACATACTGGTTTGGGCTTTGAATCTGCTTGCATGCACTCTCCTGCTTCTCATCATTCTATCTGAATCACTAAGGAAACCCAAGGCATGCCTGACAGCACATGGTTAGACTAGCCCCGGGACCGATCACCAGGTAAAACTCAGGTCATGTCAAGCTTTCCAGTTCGAATTTCTGTTAAGAGAGAAAAGGTAAAACAAAGCACCTGCGTTGTTTGGAAAAAGGGTCTCACGGTCTAGCTTGAAAAGCCACGAGGAGCCAAAGTAAAGCATAGAAGTGACTGTTTTAAAGAGTCACATTGAATATACAGATTTGGCAAGTATAATATTAAAGAAGAGCTCTTTTATTTCCACATTCCTTACTTTCAACAATAATGCAAGTGATTTATCAAGTATTTTAATATAAAATGAATTTAAATTTCCTAAAAAATAGTTTCTTTGCTGTAAGTCTGTGTTTATATTTTCTAAAGCATCCAATGACTTATAGACAGCAAAAATGTAATTGATGTGGTTGTTGGTCAGCAAATGTGAGCAGCAACTGGGCAGTGAGGGTGTCCACATTGTAACCATTTGTTCTAGGTCTGGGGCTGCTGTTTGTGATTATAGCCTTTCTAGTGTAATAAGACCTAGCCCATCTCTGCTGAAACTTTTTTTTATAGTTCCTAGAAGACGCCACCACTTATTAAGCTTATACTCCATCCTCACCCCC